>NW_026558535.1:0-164709 GCF_026930045.1 Uloborus diversus | reverse complement strand
TTACAATAGCACCAGAAAAAATGGGGTGCAAATATGGGCACCCTTCAAAAAAGTCACCAAATCAGTTTAAAAACAGGTTAAAAGAATACAAAATGATAGAGAATATAAGTACGTGAGGGGAAAATATTTGCGGACAATATATTGGAATCGCGAACATAACTGTTTTTTTTTCTGAACGTGATAAACTAAGGTTGCCTATGCTAAAATGGCCGCAAGTTGGGGTTGCCAGCTGTTTAAGATTGCTTAGAATGAAAGAGTTAGCGCTTTACAATATTTGTTCGACTGGGAAGGCGATAGCCAGCTAGCTCTACGCATGGGCGTATCCAGAGAAGGCAAAGTTCGGCAGGTTCCTCCCCCCCCCCCAGCTTCAAAAATAAAAAAATATTTAGAATTAAAAAATAAATAAATAAATTGATGGATGTTTCAATTTCTAAATTTATCAAAGAGTTCGTATGTAGTAACTTGTTTCTAAGTTTGAAAGTGTATACATCTTCTTTGGGAGCTCATTGAAAAGGGAAAGTAATTAGTTGTTTAGTTTAATTAAATACCGCACTCATTTTAGAATTTCATTGCTTCCAAAATCTTGAAATAAAAAAGGTGGGGGGAGGGGGCTAAAAACCAGTCATTCAACTTCCCAAATGATGGCACTTTTCAAATGCGCTCCGAACTCAAAATTTTACCATGGTGGAAACTCTCAATTGCCCGAATGGAACTCCAAATTTCCCCGAATGATTATAATTCGCCAAATGGAACTCCGAATTTTGTCGAATATTTTTATCATATCGCCAAGCAAGACTTTCTGAATGATGATATTTTTGCCATACCGTGAAACAAAATTTGCCGAATAAGAAAATTTTTGGGAGGTCACTGACCTCCCATCAGGGCTCCCCCACAGCTGCCCCCTCCCCTCTTCTTTCATTGTTAAACTGGATACGCTCATGGTTGTACGAGTTTTTAAAGTCATCGCTCATGCGTCAATTGTTAGTGTTCTCAACCAACGATACAAACAGTAGTAGAAGCAAATTTGAAATGCTCCAAAGAAATAAAATTAATAAGTTTTTGTGTGGTTACATTTAAAATCCCATATACATATAACATGTATTACTTTTAAACACTACATCTGAACTCTTTGAGAAATTTAGAAATTAAAACAACCGTCAATTATTTATTTATTTTTAATTCTAAATATTTTTTTATTTTTAAGTTGAGGGGGGGAGCTGACCTTGCTTGCCCCCCTCGTGCTCTCACTCGTCTGAAAACGACATGCGTAGAGCTGGCTATCGCCATCCCTATCGAACGAATATTGTAAGGCGCTAACTCTTTCAAGCTAAACAATCTTTAACAGCTGGCAACCCCCATTTGCGGCCATTTTTGCATAGGCAACCTTAGTTTATCGCGTTTAGAAAAAGTTAGCTTTAATTTGATATATAAATGATGACTATACTTTATGAGTGCATAAATGTGCACCAATAGTACTCTTTTACATGTGGCTGCAAATAGGTTGCGGCCAGTTGCGCAACGGCAACCATAACTTTTTAAGCTCTTTAGGCATATTTCTTTGGAATAGTCTAGTTTATTTTAATAACAAATGCGTCATTTTTACCCCAAAATGTCAAACAATATTAATTTTAAAAAATGATTGCGGGCACTTCTTGCTAGGCAACCTAACCAAAACACATTGCCCCTTGCATAATGTAATATAAAAATTTGATTTTGACTTTATACTCGATGCGTGCAGAATTTTGCAGCCGGATCTCGTACTATTACGCGGCCTCAAAGTTGATAATTTGAAACAAAAAGAATGTTTTGGTCAATTACTCGAAAAGGCTTGAGTCAATAACTTTAAGCAAGAACTGTAATTATACTCTACGTATTGTAGTTTTAGCATCATGTCAGAAACATATGGGATCTAATCAGCATTCTTAATTTAGGTCTCAAATCTTATTTTCAGTTCAAAAAGAGGGCTTTTTCACAAGTTTACATGCGTGTTTCACAAAATCTAGTAAGTTTCAATTCACAAAAATACTACGAAGTATTAACAGCTAAATCTTCTTTAAACTTCTCAAATTTTATGCTTCCAGTGAGACATTTTTTTGCAGCCTTAACCACAACGGGACAATTCGTCTCGCAAAGATCATCGGCCATTTGGGAGCACTATTTTTTGGAGATCCTAGATCCTTAGGGCTCGGATCTCAGAGGGTGAAAATTTGCTTAGGTTAGTTTTAAAAGCATCTCTACACCTATCAAATTTTATCCAACTCGGAGATGATCAAGCGGGGACAATTTGAGAAATTAAGGTGTCCGACTATGTTCGGAGCAGTTTTTTTTTAAACTTCATTATGAAACAATATTAATGGTTTTTTAGATACAGAAGGTTCTTAAAACACGTATTTCACTTAAAAAAGAATAAAAAAATCATTATTTTTTTGAAAATGTATGATTTTTTAGTCAAAAATACCGAAAATTACAAGTTAGGAGAAACGCTCTGTATAAAAAAAAAAAAAAATAAAAAAATAAATAAAAAAAACAGTTATACAATTTGTTTGGATTATTTTACATGTTTGGATTATTTTACATGTGTGTTCTAAATATAATAGACCGTAGGTTAAGGAATATTTCAAGAATTTTAAGATTTATGACAAATTACGTGAATTTATCGAGAAATTTCCCTAAAATTATTCATCTTTTCCTTGTAAAAAGGCTATAAATCAAAAAATAATTTATCATTTGCAAAACCTGAAGTCTATTACATTCAGAAGTACTAACAAGATATGCATACCAAATTTCATGCTTGAATATTGAATAGAATTTACAGAATCATGTTTTTCGTAGCCAATATCGAGCGAAAATGGCATTCTTCGAAAAACGCAAATAAAGATAAGACTTAAAATTTTATACATTTAATTATAGTTCAAAATCCTTAAAATTCTCCAGATTTATAGTTTATGCCTTCCTTTTCCTCATTTTTCACATGTTTTTTCTTTCGAGAAGCTCGAAGCTTTCTGCGAGTGCTTTTTATCGATGGCAGTGAGTGACGTTTTGAATCGTCAATTCGCTGATTGTCAAATTCCGAGGAACCACTTTGCGTATAGTGACCAGGAGTAATACCTAACCTTTCTAGCACTGATATTACACCTTTGAATCCAGTATTGAACTTGGTTACAGCAATATAACCACCAAAGCGAAGAGTTTGTAATTCCACAAAAACTTCCTTCGGAATCATTTGCCACAGAACGCCATTAAATGCTTCATTAGCGTTCTGTGTTTTCCCGTGTAAACACTTTTTTAATAATTGTTGGTCACATAGTTCCATATAAACCGGTTTAACAATATTTATAATGGTCTGGGGTAGGCCAGTAGAATTGTCTCTGTGTGTTTGATTTAAGGCTTTTGCTCGTTGGAGCTTGCACCAACTTTCAGCTCCTTTTGGACACTGCCCATGCTTGGGATCCTTTTCGGTCGAGCAACAGTGAAAAAAAGCAGCTATAATAGCTGACTGCATTATTTCTAAGTTCCCCACGTTGCTGCGGATAGAAATTCCATAATAGTTTTGAAGTTTATCGATAAAGTTATCAGTTATTTTTCCTTTACCACTGATGCCTTTCGTCGTTTTTTTTCAATTTTCGAAGACGTGCTCAAACCCTCTTTTGTATATGGCCGATGCATTCAAATTTGGTGACAGTGTGCTTCTTTTTTCTATATACATTTTTAACTCTATCGAAAGCTCTGCAGTCGCCATCACCATCAGGCATGGAATTCTTTGACAGTCTGTTACAAATTCTACAGTAATGAGACATAACCTCAAAATCGAGGATTTTACCGGTATCAATGGAAATTGCTGTAACGCAGCCGTTTAAAGATGAAAAGCCTCTACGCTGACACGTCCCATCCACAGAAACACCACAATTTGTAATAATATTTGGGGAACCCTTCAGCTCTCTAACTTCTTTAGCAGCATCATTCATAGAAGTGTCCGCAACATGGGCAGCAGCTTCGGCTAATTTTTTCTCTTGCCTTCTGAATGCAAATTTAGAAAGAAAAGGTGGCAAGTTTAAAATGCTGCACAACTTTTTTCCTGCAGACCAACCTTTTCCAATAAGTCTTAGGCCATAAACAAAACGAGCATTGATTTCATTTAACTTATTTACTTTCTTTGATGTAGAAAAACCTTTCACAAATTCACATTGTTTGCATTTCAAAGTGAAATTTGATGACAGTCCAAATCTGGAATCCTCGTACAGACACAACGTTTCATTCAAGAATATTGGGCAGCATAACACAGAAAAAACAGCAATTAATGCTTGCATATCAATAATCCGATTTCCAGATATTGATTCCACCTTATCAGGTTGAATAAATTCATCTAAAGTTTGCCGCTTGCTGCTGCTTGCAGTAGTTATATCAGCACCAGTTTTCAAAATTTTGCGAGTGTTTTGATTTCCATAAAACTTTCGCTTTCGCGAGCGTCGACTACCTCCTTTACCCATAATTATGCGAAATCAATCTCAACTTGTCGTTTAATTTGAAAAAAATCAACTAAATATCAACTGGAAAGATAAAAATTTGAACAAAGCAAAAGCAAAAAGAGACAAGATCGAATGTAAACAAACCAAACAGAAGAGATTCATCTGAGATGAAATGTTGCCAATTTTTTCTAACAAATAAGTTTTTGGGCATATTGATAAATAATTTATAAAAATAGAAGTTTAAAAAGGATTGTTTATCTGTAATTCCTTAATTTGGGAGTAAATATTGTCAAAAATAGTGAAATTTGCCAACTTCCGGTTTCCGTATATCAACTTCCGGTTATTTTTTTCTACATACACTTAGTTTCAAACGCTTATAACTTGAGTTCTAATTCACGTAGATTAAAAATTGAAAAAGTTTTATAATCTTAAAAAATTGGGCTTTCCTGTGAGATAGTTTTTAGAAAAGTGAATTTTAGTCAAAAATCGCCTTTTCAACGTAGTTGGACACCTTAAGTGTGCTTACGTGGAATGACTCGAATATAACATTATGCACATTTCTCCAGCAGCTTTTGTTATTGTCTAACAAATATGTGAGTGTTTTACATTATATTTTTACTTCTGAGCCTTAAGTTGTTTTATTTTAAAAGATTATTGCTGATTAGTGTATATTCAAAATTCTACTGTAATTATAAACTCAATCACTTACCCAATTGCAATCCTCTTCGTAATATATCGCATTAATTTATGATTATTATGTTAAAAACGACAGATGCAGCTGAATCGTCACAATGTTATATCAGTCATTCCACGTAAAATGAACTGATTTTTTAAAATTGTCCCCGCTCGATGATCCCCGAATGAGTTTTTTAGATGTGTAGAGATGTCTTTGAAACTAGCCTATGCAAAATTTCATCTTCCAAGATCCGAATCCTCAGGATCTAGGACCGTCAAAAAACATTGCTCCAAAATAGCGGAGCAGCTTTTTGAGACAAATTGCCATTTTGTGGTAAAGGTTGCAGAAAATTTAATCACACTGGAAGCATGAAATTTTTGGAGATTAAAGTGCATTTTGCTGTTAATTTGTTCTAGTTATTTTTGTGAGTTAGTTTATAAGGTTTTGAGTAGCACGCATGTAAACTCGTGAGAATACTTTTACACTGAAATCATTTTTGAAACAGTTTTAGCAAGATGATTAGATCTCATGGCTTTCTGATCCGAGTCTAAAACTACACCAATTAGAGTATAATTGCAGCGCTTGCTCAAAGTTGTTGACTCAAACCTTTTAGAGTAATTAAACCTAAAACTTTGATTCTTTTTGCTTAAAATTATAAATTTTGAGACCGCGTAATTGAAAAAGTTGATTAGTTGCTACGAGTTTCTAACCCTGACCTAAAACTAGACCATGCGGACTAGAACTACACCTAAGCCCCAAAGTCGTTGACCCGTAGCGCAAAGTTATTGACCTCTAAACTTAGTCATTTAAAAAAAGTAGACGTTGTGACCGTTTAACTACTTAAGCAAAGAGAAAACAATGCTATGCCATTTTATGTTTTTCTTAGTACTATACTGTGGGGAGTATTTCATCATGTACTTATTTCCGAGGGTTACTCACGGCTTTAGCAGATATCCAGGCCCAAACAAATTTAAAAAAAAAGGAGCATTTTCAATTGACTTTTTCCCTCAAAGCCATGAGTGAACCTCCAAAATATTTATGCTAGGATGTATCAAGTAGTATCTACATTTAAAAGAATTGGCTTGGTTCACTCATTGCTTTTGAAGCAATGTAATTATATATTTAGTTCTTTTTTCACACGACCTTAAACTTTGATCCCCATTCAATTGCCAACAAGTCAAATTTGAAAGGAAATAAGCTGCACTTATTACTGTAACAATCCTAGTAAAAGATTATGAAAGTTTCAAGAATATTGAAGGTGTCAACTATCAGGCCCCCATTCACTTTGTCTAGCTTTTTAAAAAAAAACTAACGACTGATAAAGCACTTAGTTTCACACTGCCATCATTTACAGGGTTATACAGGGTGTTTCGTTTTAACCTGCAAGACCTCTATTTCCGCAACCGTTAGCCCTAGATGCTTACTTCCAATTGCAAAAATGCTCAATCAGTTGCCGAGTTTAGATATTTAAAGTTTGAAGCGAAACTAAAAATGAGTCAAATACAAAATTTAACATTTCTATACGGGCCCTAGGTCCCCTACCTTATGTTTAGGAAAATAATCTCCATTGAAAGATATTAGTAACACAAAATATTTGACATTTTTGTGGCCAAAACTCAAGGAGATATTTAAGTTCATAGTTTCAGGGGACCATATAGAAGATGAGATTGAAACTTACCGCCCTTTCAGAAGAATGACCGGCTGTCGAAGCAAAAAACGTAGTTTTTATATTTTTCATTGCAATTCGAAACTAAATGCAAATGTTATGCCATAAGCAAAACCACTACAAAATCTCAATCAATTTGGAAAATCGCACTCCATGCACACATACATATTATTTTAAGCACTTGTTAATTGCTATATTTCTCCCCAAAATGTGTTGTTGCCGGCTAGTTTAAGATGGTGTAAGTTACAGAACGCTGCGTTTCATCTTGGTGAATATTGGTCGTACCAATGTCAAAGTTTTTGTGTTGAAATTATTTTTCAATGGAGAGTATTTCCCTGAATATACATTAAGGGACCTAAGACCCGTATAAAAAGTTAAATTTTCTATTTTTTGCCCTTTTTTTTTTGGCTTTATACTTTCAACATCTCAACCCTGCATCTGATTTTGAACATTTTGGCAATTTAAAGTATGTACCTAGTACTAATGGTTGCTGAAATAAAGGTCTTGCAGGTTAAAACTCAACACCCTGTATATTTTTTAAATAGCATGAAAGACGATCGCGCGACTTTTGTACTTTATTTTCGTACTGTAGCAGTGGAAATGTCTCAAAACATTGTAGAAGACTTTATTTCTTGTTTTTCTTTCTATTTTTCATGTGTGGTGTTTTTGACGAGTACACAATTTAAGTGGTGGTTACCTCTATTCCCCAAATTTAGGCAAAACCGCCAGCTGAAAATGTGAGCTCTTTGCTCGATATTTAATATTGTAGTATTTTTCTATTTTTAATGTGTATTTTTCAGAAAGTGCAAATGATTAAATTTATCTACTTTTCGTTTCAGTTATTAGAATATAGTGCCGTTGATGATGTCGGGGTGTCGAATATTACACCTGAATAGGTGAGTTAAATCTTTGTTGTAATAAGTTTAAAACTTTTCCTTTCCGAATATTTTTTGATCTTAATTTAATCTTTATCAAAATTACCAAACGTTGTGCAGTCTAGGTTTTTAAACTTACCGTTGGGTGTTTAACTCCGTTATTTCCTTTTCTTTTCTTTTAAGTGATTCAGATTGTAATTTTAATCTGTGTTCGTCACTACTTAATTAGAACTAGGCAAAACTAGTAGTCAGCTAGCAGTGCAACTACTTTTAATTTAGACTAAATATTAGTTAACCTACTTTTCATTTAGCTACTAGTTAAAACTATCTTATTAACAGCTGTTCCAAAAACGTTTAGGTCAATTTTTTAAGTGAACTAACTTGCTTAACATGAAACTTTATACGTAAGGAATCATACTATATTTTCCCTCGTGCTCTGTAAAAATTAAGAACTCACATTTTAGTTGAGTTTTTTAAAACATGCAACTGAAAAAACGGATGTATTCATTAATTTACATTGGAAGTTTCTGCTTGTATTGTTAAGAAGGAACACCGGTTGGCAACCAAATGATCGTATTCGTATTTGGAAATGATGCCTTTTTAGCAATTTGAAAGCAATCATTTTGTGTGTTAAAACAAGGGCGTTAAAACTCACCCAAAGCGTTTAAACTAATAGAGGGAATGTTTTCCTCTCTTTTAATTTTACGCAGCTTTTTAAATCATATACTCCTAAGACAATTGTAACAGTCAGTGCTTATATTCATATTTAAATTCATCTCTGTATCCATCCATTTTCATATTTCTGTCATATATTGATTCTTGAAGGTTTTTTATAAATGTCGGTAAGTCATAAAATGATTAATACGTCATCAAACTTCATAAATAATATTTTCAATGATTGTTCCCCCGCTTTCGGCGAAAATAAACAGTGCACATTTTGTCCTTTTGTTTAATACACTTGACTAATAGTCTTTTATGTAAATGTAATAATAACGCAACAGTTTGCTATAAATATTAGGCCTAATAAATGCACGATTGTCAATTGTTGGAAGCTAAAATATAGCTAAAACTTGGATTTTCTCTTGCTTAAAAAAGTAGTTAATAGTGATTACAATACCGGTGTACCAAATACCGGTATTTCGAGCAAATTTGCAATTTCGAAATACCGGTATTTGCTGAGGTAAAGTACCAGTATTTTCGGTATTAGCTGAAAAAAAAGTTTTAATTAAATAATTTTCAAGTTTTAACTTATGAAATATCTACTTATATTTTAAAAGTACATTTCTTTTTCCATGATACAGAAGCGAAATCAATCTACTGATGCAAAAATGTGGCTTAAAAATCACGATTTGATAGAATATTATTAAAGAAAAGTAGCAGAAAGATTGAAAAAATGTTTTACTTAGATGGCGAGATGAATAGCCTTTTTGTGCATCATGTTTTTATTTTTTGTTTCCGTGATCACTCACTTTCCCTTTTGTGAAAGTTAATTTCGAGTGTAATTTCGAATATATTTGTTCTACAAATAATTTACCCAAACCATCAATTGCAGAAAAACTTCATGATATTTTTTTTATTTGTCTTAACAGTACTGAATTTTGGCAAAAAAAACTTATTCTTGCTGGTAAAACAAATGGTAATTGTTGTCACCGGTATTGGTTTGTAATGTCTTGCTTTATACTTGGCAAGGTAATATTGAGAAATGATATAGAGCCTTGAAAATTTGCATCGAGTTTAAGCCTAATCATTTTAAACAAATTTTAATTTATTTACATAATTGTAAAGAATTTTGAAAAGAACGCGAAAACAAAGAAGAGAAACTAACAAGATTAAATTTAGTCAAGTTTATCGTAAATTTCAAACCCAAGGGCTAATAATAAAAATCAAGCACAAACCTCTTCTGCTCTACAGAAAAATGATCTCAATAATCGAAAAGTATCGTCTCTCGGAAAAATACTACGGCTAGCGATCAATCTTTAAAAAAATCAATAAACACAATACACACCAAAAAACATACACAAAAGGATTTTTCAAAAATAACACGCAAGAGACGGAATTATTTGAAGATGAATGATTTCTATATAATTAGAGGAGATGTATCGCGCATTTTTAACAGTACCTCTCCACTGACCTGCGTGAAATAAAGTATTTTTAACCGCCTTCAAAAAAGGAGGTTATGATTTCGGCTTGCGACTTTTTATGTATGTTTTCAAATTATTCCAAGACTACTGTACCGATTTAAAAAATTCTTTTTGTTTGGAAGGGTATACTTCCCAGATGGTCCATGGTAATTTGGTCAGGGTCTGATAAGGGGTGCCGCAGAAATCCAAGAAACTTTAAATTTCACACGTTGTGGCTACGTACTAGAGCTTACGTCAACGGCCGGAACACGTCACAGGTCATGTGGTTATGCTGTGATCGGTGTGTTTTCGCACCTAAGGTTTGACTTCCTCTTAAACGATACTTAATTCTCGCGGCACATAGATAATCCATTTTCGCAACGCTGCGCCGCCTGCTAATTTTTTTATTATATGTGTTACTAATGTATTTATTACTACGTAGCTAAGCAGTAAATTAAATATATTTTACTACTTTAATAGTTGAATAAATTACCTTAATAGTTTCTTTACTAATAACTTTATTTAGGCACTAAACTATGAAGTTCTTTATTTAATATTCCAGTTTTTAAATATATTCAGTGTTCAATTCAGGGAGAATTGAATACAGAACACCCCTCCCCCACGATTTAATTAATATTTAATAGTATACATTATAACTGGTGTCTGATTTCTGAAATTTGACCAATATTCTAGATTTACTATTTCATGATGCCGCCAGTTCAATTTGAAATTAGGGTTATACTAATTAGCAGGATTCAAAAAAAGGAGGTTTTGAACTCGTATTTGTTTTTTCCTTGTACAATGTTCCATAAATACTCGAAGAAACCTGTACCCAGGACCGTGCACAGGGGGGGGGGGGGGCACCTGTTGGCCTGGGCCCGAGCGTGAAGAGGGACCAATATTGTTATAACTAAAGGTGAAACATAGGGGTTTACAATATGGAGAGGGGGCCGGAAAAGTCATTTGTGACGGACCCCAAAATTTCTGTGCACGCCCCGTGACTACCAATAAGGAGAATTCTTTTTTTGTTTGAAACGGTATACTTCCCCAGCGGTCTGAAGGTAATCAAGTTCAGGTTTGATGAAATTGAGGTAACTCTTCAAATATCATACTCACATTTAAATCAATTTGTACTTTATTAACTTTGTATATCGTCTCACTTAGTAAACCGATTTTTTTTTTTTTTTTTTTTTTGTTTAGTAGTGGTTTTGTTTAGGGGTGGTCTATCTTAGGTTCCAAATCTTTGGTTTACCCTGTTTGTTCTTTAGGGAATAGTTATGGGTAAAAAACAATAAATTTCATGTACTTTCCCTCACAAACAATTAAATATAAAACCCATTGATAAAAAAAAGCCATAAAACTAAGGTATATAGTTTATTTATAGTTAAAGAAAGTAGTAAAAAAATTATTGTTAAAAGTAATCAATGAAAATATTGAATCAATTATTCTCTGAAGCAAACATAAAATTCATTTTAGTGGAATTTTTTATCTTCACCTATAGTGGGGCCATGTGAAGAAACATGTGACTGTTATCACGAGTTACATGACACGTATTGCGAAACTTTATTTACAATATTACACTTTCAAAATTTACAAATTTAAACTTAAGACGATTTTTTTAGTGACTCGTGCATTCGCTTTCGAAAAGCAAACTTTGATAAAGTTGAACTAATGATGAAGACAATTTTTTGTGCACATAGTTACGCATTTTAAATAGCCTTTCTTCACAGTCGTCGGAAGTCACCGACACGCTGTGCTATTTACACCACTAAAAAGCAAAAAATAAATTACTTTTAAATAAAAAAAAGCCACCTTCAAAAAACACCTAGGAACTAAAGAGAAAAAAAATAACTGATTACACTTACGTACTATTTCCAACCCAAACCTAGAAATGATAGTTATAATTCCAGTACAAAAATCAATTAAACTAAAGACCGAATTTAAACACTGATTTCAATTACTACACAATGAATTATTTGAAATACTTAACTAATTATATACGGTCTCTCAATTTTTATTAACCTGTTTAGTCTGTTATTATGTCTGTTTTGAAGTGAGTTACTTAACGTAACTCAGTGAGTTTAGTTTTAAAGACTAATTTCGTGCTTAGTTAAATTAGTGTTTAATTCAGGATTCGGTGGGTTCTCAGTTACGTTAGGTAGTAGTTTATAGGAGGATCCGGCCTTAAAAAGTTATTAAAAATTAGGAGAGACCGTATATAATTAGGTATTTCAAATAATTCATCGTATATTAATTAAAATCAGTGTTTATTTTATAATTCGGTGTTTAGTTAATTTTTGTACTGGAATTGTAAAATAAATTTCAATTCTATGTTTGGGTAGGAAATAGTACGTAAGTGTAATCAGTTATTTTTTGCTCTTTAGTTCCTAGGTGTTTTCAGAAGGCGGTTTTTTTTTTTTAAAGTAATTTATTAACTGTTGGAAAGTTAAGCACTAAGTGAGTTGTAGGCTTAAACACAATTCAATATATGCATTGTTTTTTACTGTTGCATATTAATTTTTTGTTATGACATTTGTTCATTCATTTTACATTTATTCTCAGTATGTTTTCATGAATAACACAATTTTTGTACGAAACTATGAAGTGTGGCAACGAAACAATGTTTTCAAAAAAAATTTTTAATTGTAAAATACCGGTATTAATAACTGTATTACGGTATCATGGTTTAAAAATACAGAGTACCGATATTGAATTTTTGGTCCGGTATTGCAATCTCTAGTAGTTACTCTTTTCCGATGATAATATTAAACTAAAGAACAAGCAGTCTCCAACATCTTTTATTTTGATAAAAATACTTCAGATTAGAAACTTTTAGTATTAAACGACAGAACAGGAGTTTGAAAAAAGAAAAAAAAAAGTTTTGAAAAATAATTTCACAATTCCTTGAACTTTGATTTATGAAATTCGTTTCTATTAAGTGCATTAAATTTCAACGTATTAATGTTTGGTACTTCTTTTTACAGGTAAAGTGATTCATATGTAAAATTCCCTGTACACAGGTAAGAGTTTAAATTTTCTTAAGTTAATGATTTAAGAAGCATGATAGACTGACTGATAACCCATCACTTGAACCCCTTCGATCAGGAAACGTGAGACAGTAACTTGGATGAAGTTGAATCAGTGGGAAAAATCTCACATTTTAAAAAGCAATAATCAATTTTAAAATGTGGAAGAAAAAACAATTATAGGGAGGACCTAAAATCTAAAATAACAAATAAGTAAAAACTCAAAGAACTTATAAAAATGCTTAAGTTAAATAAATCAAATGCAAATATAATTTTAGGTTACTAATAATCAAAATGCACTAAGCTATTTCTAGCGTTTTGCTGATACGCCCGTTCCATCCCTTTGAAGTATAATAAACCGATAATCCGGCAGTTACAGCACTAAATGGACGTATACAAAAACAGTAGAAGATTATTAAGCAAATGTCTTCTTTAGTTTATAAGTATGAATATTTAAGCACTGTTCTATTTATTTTCCTTCGTTAAAATGAAATGTTTTTATATTAAAATAAATGTTAAGAGCCCACATTTATAATTTTACAGAGTATGAGTGCAGTTTAGTAAGTCATACTCTTCGGGGCTTTAACCACATCAGCATCACGAGTGCTACGCAATGAAAGGGCTTGGGGTACACCTGCTTTCTCTTCTATATGAAATCAATTCGTGCTCTTCAGAGAGTTGCCCTCTTCTGAGCGAAATAAGCCCCGTGATTCATCAGTCATCTCTTAAGTTTATCTAGATTCAAAATATTTAGAAATCGGATAACGCATCATAACCAAAACCTTTTTTATTACAATTAAGTCAGCCTTCTTTCATCGACGATTTTTCGTTATAAATTTTTAAATGGTTCGTTTCCCTCAAAGATTATGCACACAAACGTTAATTATCTCAAAATCATAATTAAATACCTCATAGTGTTATCAACACTGTTAAACTACAATGTTCTCGGGTGTCTTTGCCAAGTGTCGTCAACATTGACATCAACCGAGTTCTATATGACATCTAACTCAGATTTACTTTATATTTGCGTTTTTATTTCTGCTTTAAAGAATGTCGTGTTAGTTAATAGAATTGCCGTCAATTAGAAGTTTACTGTTATTAAATTACACAACATATGTTGTTCCGCAGCTTAAGCGCTTTATTTACAAACGTTGGAGAATTTCTTTTTTTCTAGTCTCCCACCAGCTTTTTACAATCTCCTCCACGCATATCCATTAAGCAAGACCATAATACGGCGAAGTTTGAACATCTTCCCATCGTACAAAAGGAACAAAACGAGTCAGGATTTTACAGTAGGGTTGCTTTCTAAGTTTCCCACTTTTATTTAGGCAAATTGTCGAATACTCTCACATCCTTTGTACCCTTTCGTTCGCGCGCTACAGTGTGATGCCGAAGATTTACACAAAGCTCTACTCTTACTGCCAAAGCTAAAGAGGATCAAGTCTTTCATGGACTTGATCCAATTTAGCTCCGCACATCTTATATAATTATGCAAAAACAATTAGTCTTCTTCGTAAAGAAGGATCGCGGAGGCCCCGCTTCGACTTATTCCATTAAAATCTGTATCTGAAGTAGCCACATGACTTGAAGTAGTTCTTGTTAGTTTTGAGGAAAAAATTGGTGTAGATTAGCAAAAAAAAGGTAAAATGAAGAATTTGTTTAGAATACACTTGAACCTATTTTGCGGTTAATATATTTAATTCCGAAGTATTTTTTAAGGATGAACAGAGGTTACAAGATCACATTTTTAGTTTCCCACTTGTAGCCAGAAAACCAAATTCTAATTCTTTTTTTTTTTTTTCTATAAAAAAAATTATATGAGATGATCGGTTTTGACCTGTTACTTTAAAAGAACAGTTCTAAAAACATGCGACTCTCGCTTTCGTAATGAAATTGGGAAATATGCATAAGGACGCAGCCACGGGGTAGGTGGTTACCCAAACATTTCAAATTTATGAACACTCCTCCAGGGAAAGAAAAACAGTGAACAAGATTTCTATAAAAAAAATTATATGATTTTATTGTGGTTGCTTACTAGCAAAGAAATAAATTAATTTTGAAAGAAATAAGTAATAAACATAAATATTTAAGAAATGAGCGAACATTAAAAAAAATCTTTTCAAACAATGTATAAGAATGCAATCCTATGCCAAAATATTAGATAAATCGAAGCGTTACGTACCAAAATGTAACAAACTATTCGATGTAGTTTTGAATAATTGAATAAATGTTTTCTTCCAACTTCAACCAACTAGTATTAGTTGCGCTAGGATTTTCATTTTCTCTTGCGGGGGAAGGGAAGAAAGGGGCACTTAACCCTTGCATGTATGTATATTTGCATGCTCTGAATTGGCAGTGTGGCTTAATATCAATCTGTGAGGGATTCAGCTCCCTCTCTTCGCTAAGCTTCGTCTATTTGTCAATTTACGTAATAATTTCATAACCTGAAATTATTCTTTGTTAAATTATTGATTAAAATAAAGTTAATTTAAAACCTTTTATTTCAAAATTATGTTTGAAAATTTAGAACTTTAAACAAACTTTTGAAAGTATTCAAAACTAATACGAATAAGAAGAGCAAAAAAAAAAAAAAAAAACCCTCAAATTCAATAAATCGTTAAAATTGAGAAAATATATAACAAAAAGAAAATGCAATAAACCTGCAGGAAGCAGAAAGAACAGCTTAAACCACTTCTTTGTCAGGGTATATATATATATATATATATATATATATATATATATATATATATATATATATATATATATATATATATAAAATAGTTTTAAATTGCTACTAAATCTAAAATGATCAGTTTGGATAGATAAATGCTAATTAGTGGCATTCAAGTTAATCGATAACAGATTGGTTGAGAGAAGCCAGATACTGCAACTTAGTTCCCTACTTTTCTTGCCACATGGCAAGGGGCGACCACAAAACTTTAGCTTTAGTAATCGTTCCCAGTCATTCTTTTTGATGCACTTGCGCTGTTCGTTCTTGATTTTGGTCCAATTACCAAAATAAATATCCAGTTAGTGTGCTTACTTTCTACCTATTATTGTCGACTGGTGTCAATTTCTTTTGGAATGAATATCATTAAAAGGAGACAAGTATTTTGGTAATAAATGAGCTTTTGATCTAAAAATGGAAAAACCTCAAAGGTTCAATACTTGCGAGCTTCACCGAACGTTCAATTTTTCGTAGCTTCAGTCAAGATTCCATTTTTCTCCCCTCCCCCCCCCCAAACATGTCAGTTTTCTCTTGAAACTCCAGCGTGAGTCTAAAATCAAAAGTACGTGCCACCGTATGCTGAAGGTTCCTTATTAATTTCAATACTTTTCCAATGAGCTAACTTGTGAAAAAAATAACTTAAATCGTTTTGAATTGTTTTAGAAAAAATGTCAACCTATGCTTTATATTTTCAAGGCATGGAAATTGATCAAATGTGCTTTACGGGAAAAATGTACATAGACTTAAATCCTTACGAGTAGGGAAAAAAATCACGATGGAAGTATCTAATCTTAAATTGTTTCCCTTTTTTTTCTGCTTAATTTGAATTCTATTTTTTAAAAGCGTTTATACACAATGGTATGTTTTTGTTTATAGCTTACCGGCGACAATAATGGCATAGCTCAAAAAAAAAAAAAAAAAAAAGTTTTACACTTTTTAACGAATTCACTCTTCAATGCCACACTTTGTGCAAAACATATATAATTTTACGGTTAGTTTTGGAGCCTAAATTAAAAGCGTGCAATTAAAGATTGAAAATTTTCTAAGTTATGAAATTCAAATGTTTCATTTTTAATAATTCGCATTAATTACACTACCTTTGTTTGATTTTTTTGGTAAGAACCTTAAACTAAAATTTTATAGATCAATTACTTTTGTCTGTTTTGCATTTTTTTTAGAAGTGCCGATTTTACCGCCAGTGAATAATAAATACTTGCATATGCGAGTTTCTAGTCGTACCCAACGGAGTATTGGATTTGAAACTTCCTCGCATGAAATCTGTACAAAAATTTCAAAATTAATAAAATTTTGCGTGCAATTATTATAAAATTATATTTCCCCTCTTAGAAAAATCATTAATATTTCAGTAATTATTAATGAGTGCTATAAAATAATTTATACGACTTTATTAGGAAATTTTATATTGTAGTGAACTTAAGAAATCCAGTTTCTTCACACTCCGAAATCGAAAGCACAAATTTATAAAGATCTTTTGATTTTTATAAATGGGTATGATTATCTAAAGAGCTTTATATAAATGAGAAATTATACAGAAAATACTATAAATATATTTTGTTAAGTAACATTTATTAAAATTTTAACTGATAAGCATAAAATTAAAAGGGTATATAGAAATTTTATAGTTATTATAACAGCTAGAAAATGACTAAAGGTACTAATGCCTAGTTCCCTCCTGTGGATAGCTGTGGTAGTTCCCAAAAATATATCAATGAAAGTATGTATGTATTTAACACCAATATAAGCACGTGTGTGTGTGTGTGTTTTTTTTTTTTTTTTTTTTAATTTGAAAGAAAAAAATATATATATTGACTCTTTAAATTCTAAGTTTTGAAAATATTGAATTACTTAAATATTCATTTTATGGAGGTATTTAACGTTGTTTATTGGCAATCATTGGAATTTGAATAACGGAGGTATAGTCCATCTTAAAGTTGCAAAGTATTTAGGGACGTAATATAAGTTCCTAAATATACTGTGCCAAAATTCAATACAAATAGCTCGGAGAGAAATTTTGTGAAATTAAGTCTTGCGATTTAGCACGTCGAAGCTCTTACTATCCAGAATTGTAAAAATGTGTTGATCATATGTTTGGTATCTTTCCAGTAATAGTAATGTATGCAAAGTTTTATCTGTAAATTCTGTTTCTTACAATATTGATATTTTTGGCTGTAAATTAAATATGTAGGTTTGTTATTTATTTGTCAGTCTTTGACGATCGGTTATGTTAAACATGAGTTGGAACAAGTTTTATTTTTTACGAAAAGTGAGTTTTCAAAATAATGAATCATTGTTAGACTTATTTTTTGCTATCAATACCATGTGTATTGTCGAGCATTTTATGATACATTAAATGCATAAAATAACGTAAAAAAGCCAAAGCTTCCAAAAATTGCATTTTCTTGCTATTTTT
The DNA here is from genome assembly GCF_026930045.1 of Uloborus diversus. Taxonomy (NCBI): domain Eukaryota; kingdom Metazoa; phylum Arthropoda; class Arachnida; order Araneae; family Uloboridae; genus Uloborus; species Uloborus diversus. Next base: position 146,721 of record NW_026558535.1, on the reverse strand, counting down.
TTTTTTTTTTTTTGTTTCTAACATTTGAACAGCCTTATTGGTTTTACTTGCTTCATAATTGGTAGATAGCGTGTCACGCAATCCGTTGTGGCACTGATCGATGAAAGCTTAACATCACGTCTCTGGTATAATATTTTCTTCTGCTTTTTTGCATATTCAAATAGTGTATTTCGACTGAAGGTTGTTGTATACGTTTTAACTACTAAGCACAAAGGTATTTATTTGCATACTATGTTATGTTTCAATAACTAACGACATATTCATTTTTCTTGATTTTGTAAAAATTTGTTTGCTTGGTGTAATAATTCTACATAAAGTACATAATAAGCAAGTTTAAAATTGAATTGCGCTGTTTATTTGTAGCTGCAATCTTTGCATCTAAATATCTTAACCTAAAATATGATGTGAATATAATGCCTAGGGTTAGTTGAAATTGAAAAGACTTGCATTACTACAAAAATAAACTAAGTAAATTTCAAAGTTGGGGAAAAAAATGCATTTAAAATTATGTGCAATCAAAACTTTGTGGTACAAAGCTCAGTAAAAAGATTGATGCGTAGCGGTTTTGTGAGTCAAATCAAGACCGAATCATTGTAAAAAAAAAAATGTTTAAAGTTACATACTAAGAAAAGACAATTGTTAATGTATAATTTTTAAAATGTTTTGACAAGAGCGAGAACAAAATGTTTTGTTGATTGACCCTACAAAAAAATAAGTATGCTATTCAGCTGGCAGTAAATTTTTTTTGTAATGTATTTTTTAAAGCTGTAAAAAGCTTTTTATAAAAATAAGCTATGAAATTAGTCAAATATTTTATATGCCTCTCGTATAGGGTAGAAATGTCGTGAAAACGTAAATGAATAAGAACTTTCTCTTAAAGTGTTCTTGAATACGAGTCTAAAATGTTGTAAAAATTGTAATTGTGACAAATTTTGTGTTCATGCATTTAAAGTAAAACTTTCGTAAAGGAGTTTTTACGTATAGTGATTTCTTATTATCTCTAAGCATATGCTTATAGTTCAAGGAATTCTTAAATTTTACGAACTGTTTTTGGTGTTCTGATAAAAAAAAAATTCAAACCGAAGCTGTTTGTATTATATATATATATATATATATATTATTAGAAAATTACAAATTTACTAAATGTAAGAATACAAACTGCTGATCAGTAAACATGTCTTTGGTTTACATACTCTTATGAATCAAATATTTTAAAATTGTTTATGTTGTGATCTATTGCTTAATCATTTAAAATGCTGTGGAACTCCAGTACAAAAACATTAAAAAAATGCCTTTTATCTGTACATAATTATCTCAGAATAATAATTTCATAATATAATGATCTGTAGAACTAAAGTCTAAACAGCTTTGTACGGACTGTTGACCTAAAATTCTACTACTTTTGTTAAATCCATACTTTCTGATGCCATGACCATTTAAATGCACTGAAGTATCATGGAATGGGGTTTAAAACTTCTACAGAAAAAATCTTCAAAATTGTGCTCTACAATATTCTATACCTGTCAGTTCCATCAGTTTGTACGGATTTTTCTTACATGCTTTGGTATCATATGACAATGAAAGATAGCCGTCTACTTTTCAGAAAGAGTTTTTGATGAGAACCATTGCTTTCTAAATGCTGTGAACTTTTGACAACGTAGTGGACTCCTGATCTGTTACAATGTAGTGGTATAACTCCCCATGAAGTATAACTATGTTCTAACCAATTATGCTTCTGTGGTTTGTTGGAATAATAACTTCATTGCGGATCACCATATTAAAAAAAACACACTAAAACTGTTTTACGATTACCTGGAGTCTGAAGCAAAACTAAAAAACTTTGTTTCAATCAATCGCATGATGGAATTGAGTTGCATTTGATCAAGCTAAGATTCCCGAATTATCTTGCTGGTTGATTTAAATTGATGTGGTGATATAAACTGATGCATAAATAAACTTTCCAAAACACTGAAAGAAGTTATATTCAGCTATAAAAGTTTTGTCAGTAACTTTACTTCCGTATTGAAAAATGGCAATATGGAAAAATAGCACTATGGCTTAATGTTGTATTAAAACACGACAATGAAACATATGCACATGGAAACTGTAAAACTGGACAACCATTTATGTGTTTCTATAAACTTTTCTTCTGTATAGCTCTATTACGTATATCACTAGCGTCGCCTCAAGCGGTGCGAGAACAATATATCGCCCAACTAAATACGAAAGAAGTGTCTTTCGTTAAAGCATGAAAACCACAAGGGTGGAAGACACTTTATCTAACACAAAATGCGACATATATGAGCAACATCTATCAACACTTCTGTAACTCTGATGTAGGAGCCAAACAACCTGTCATCCACCGTTCAGAGGCATTGTCTTGTATACAAACTTGGATGACTTTGACCCTGACTGATTCACAGAGCAATTGTCACCAGTAGCTTACACAAAGGGTCTTCGACTGGCCAGTATCGATCCTGGGATCCTAAAGTCACAAGCCCGGGGCCTAACTTAGAGGGTAATGCTGATGGAAGAACAGTGGAATGCTTAACAGCCATTCTGGTCGTTACGACCCATGTTTTTTTATCACTCATGCATGATTTGCGGAAAAATACAGCTTATCCACTATCAGACTGCAAATTTATGAAGGAAGCCACGTTGAGAATGCTTTAAAAGTCGTCAACCCATAAATATCCAGTTGAATGTGACTTCCATTTATGCAATTTCTAAAAGCTAGCGGATGAGCTTTGGCACCTTTTTCGAACAGCATGCACAAAAGAAAACAATCTTCATGAACGTTAATATAGAAAACTGTTAAAACTATAACTCCATGCCTTATTTCCATTACTATGATTGCTGCAGATCAAATAAAGCATCTTTAAATGACAAGAGGACTGCAAACTAAGGATTCGATTCCCATCTCTTTGCAACATTAATAGTATGAGATCAGGAAAAACGTTGTTAGAACGAAAGTAAATTCGAATAAGAAAGATGAAGTACCTGCAAGAGTTGTAACAACATCGAACTTGCGAAGGCCTACATCTTTAACTGTGGTGCCATCCTAGCTTTTCTGCAAATTATTAAATTTTTTCACATCACCTTGATGAAGATAGCGAAGAGCTAGCAAAAACTGTATTGCGGCCGTAACACATTTGAATTCAATATGAACTCATCTTCATTGAGAAAGGACTTGAATCCCTATATATTTATAAAATTAAAAAAAAAAAAAATACACAAAACTGGGACTCAAACTTATGTGACTTGTTGCAGAAAAATCTAACTGATTTAGAAGGAACAGTTAAACTACCAAAACATTTGAGTTTTCAACTGTGGACTGTCTTAGAAGTCTATTGGTGCATAAAAATTTTCGAGAATATAGCCCCCATTCTATGATGCTTTCGTTTAAAAGACACATGTGGATATATATTTTTTATTTTTCATTGTGTAAAAGTCAATTTATTGCTTTATAATCTTGCCCGGAATTCTTCTAGTGTGGCACTTGGGTTAGATTTAAAGTAGTGATCATTAATTTGTGTAATGTGTATTGTCTCAAGCAATGAGAAGGTTTCTAACCATTACCATAAAGCCAACTTAGCGTAAAATACGTGCGAGAACGTTTATAAAAATTATTGCGTCAACTTCGCATTGCGAGCAGACATTACAAAATCTTCTGCGTAATTGAGCCGATTCACAAGAGCATCATGCGGTACAACAAGCATAAAGTTGGACCGAAAAGCGCACGAGATTTTAAAAGTATCTTTTTAAGGTGACAAAAACCAGGACGAGTTGGTCGTCTACTAGAATCATGTAAGGATCAGTAGAGAACATAACTTCATGGTTTACAACTTGCTGCTGCTCGAAATGAAATGCTTTATTTATGTTCCTGTGTTGTGTGATGTGAAACGATGGAGAAACGAACTTCTCGTGGACCTTAACTGCTTTGGGCGCTACAACTCAAAGATTTCGAGTTATACGGACGATGTTTCTGATGTTGCTCTAATTTCAAAGCGCCTTAGTTTTTTTCTATCAAGCAGTTTCAAAGTACTATCTACACTCATTGCTTTCCTGATGCTCACTGTCCAATCCTAGATTCATCATAAACTGATACCACCCAGTAACAACTCATTTCAATGCTACACGTCCACTACATACTAACCAATGTGCGTACACTTGAAGTTATTCCTGTATGTTTCAACTTGTTTCAAACTCTTTTTATGTTTTAAGAATTGTTGAAGAGTAATGAAAATTCAAAGTTTTTAATATCTAGAATTATTTACATACTTTCCAGGAGTCATGTTGAATGACTGTATTGGAACGTTAACAGCAAGTGTCCAATTCTAAAGTTAAGAAAAATAAGATTGTTCTAAAAAAAAATTAATGTATTGAAATGAACTTTTAATACCATTTTCTACACGCAAAATAGCTATGTTTGTTATAAAGTAATCTTTACTCTTATCAACTTTTTTTAGTATTGATATCCTATGTACTTATTTAGTCACTAACTAGGCACAAAGCAGCTAGATGTGAGAAAAGGTATTAGTTGTATGAAATGTGTACTTGGTGGCATGATGCGTCCACTAAACTAAATTAAAATATTGTTGACAAATTATATTTTAGTGTTTATAAGTTATTGGAACCTGTTTTTTTAAGCTAATATCAATTTTTAAGTAACTTTTTTAGCTAATTGTTTAATAATTGGTCAATATTTTTCTAAAATTAAATTTCAATGTAGCTGCCTGAAACAATGTAAAATCATGCAATATACCGAACAGCCCGGGTATCACATCCGGAGACTGCAGTTTCGTTTGTTAGAACTCATCAGTCTGGGATAGTGAATAACCGAGCTGGAGGTAAGGTAAAAACACCAGTAGTGGCTAATGCCTTCAGTAGTGATAACTTCAAGGTTTATATTTGAAAAAAAATAGAATTCAAGGTTTCCCAATTGATTCAAACATGCAGGAGGCAATACCTCCAGTACGTTTGATGCACTTTTTGAATCCATTGAAAGACCTGGAATCTGTTTTTTTTTTTTACTTTCCAACTTTTTTACACTTTGAAGTGGCCACTACCGAAACACTGGCCACTACTGGTGTGTTTACCTTAGATGTCATTTTATTGCATTGTAGCCCTGGCTTAGGGGCAATATCTTACTGCTAAATGTAAAATCATGTTTTGTGAGATTAGGCCTCCTTTACACGAGGCAACTTAATTGAATCAACTTCGAACGAGTGGTTAACATAAAGTGACACCAGGTAGAAGCTTGAAGGAGTCGCCTGTCATACTTCACACGACGTTCAACTATGCCTGGTGTGCCCGGCGCACCAGGCATAGTTGACTGTCGGGTCACGGCAAGTGACGGTAGCGGCACATGTGTCGCTACCCTCATAATCCCAATGAGTGTAATCAACTTTTTAGTTAATTACACTCATCAAGACATTGATAATAGTTTGTCCTACACACGAGTAAACTAGTTGAGTCAACTGAGTTCAGTTTTAACAGCGTTGTGGAACAGCGCCAAAAATTAATTCCGATAACTAATAGAAAAGTAGATTCAACTAAGTTTCATCGTGTAACGACAACGAAAAATGCCGGGCGAATTTTCTAGAAAGTTGCTTCTACTAACTGCTTCATGTAAAGGAGGCCTTATTGAACCTTTATGGTGAAGAAATAAATGCCCTCATGCTGAAAATTAATTCAACAAAAAAAAGCTTCTAAGATAATTCTTAAAAATAATCAATATATATATATATATATATATATATATATATATATATATATATATATATATATATATACACTCATTGAAAAATTTTGCAGACACGTGATTCAGGGTTTTAAGAAGTGCGAAAGATCTAAGCTATTGAACAGCATTTTGTTAGATATCTGTTTTATCCATTAGCTCAAATCTTTTGCGTTGAAAAGGAGTTAATCATTGCATAGAAACACGTATCTGTAATTTGTGGATTTATAGCGTTTAATTTACTTTTTGCATGTTCGACTTTTAAAAAACTACAAATTAGCAGAAACATGCGCACGTGTTTGTAATCATGAAAAAATTGGTTAATTGTAACCCCGAAACACGTGTCTGCATTTTTTTTTTTTAAATCTGATTTTTCAACTATGATTCAATTGTAAAAATTGAAAGAAAAAATTGCTAGTGTACTGATTTCTGTGTAAAATTAAGTGTTACTGAAATCTGTGTTAGTGGTGAAATAATGTTTTTAGATTAAGCAAGACAATGTGATAAAATGTTCATTGCTTTTCTAAAATTTAAAATCATTAATGCGATTATTATTAGCTTTTTTCGTTAAGTCATTTCTTTCAATAAACCGCAGTTTACTTAGCACTAGCAATGTATTCACTTTTTCATAATTTTTGAAATCCTTTGTGTCTAAATCTTAGTAAGATACTAGAGAAGGATTTGAAACTCCAAATTTAAAATAATTAACAAAAAGCATGTCTTGTAGCGAATTCGTGTAAAATTTTCCCCAGAAACGTGTTTTTCAACAATCAACTTTTAATGATCGTTATTTGAAAACCACAAAGCATGTAAATTAGCTTTTAGAGGTTTTTAATAAGATCGATCGTTAACTACCTTATTTTTTACAATAAGGTACAAAAATATTAGTTTTGACACAATGTTCTCACTTCACGATGTAAATAATTTTAATGAAAACACCATCTGCATCGTAACATCGTTGCATTGTTGCACTTTTTTACTTCGTTTCACTGCTGTGATGAAATATTTCTATACTGTCGTATTACGCAATGTTTTTATGAAAATGAAGTTTTGGAGAAAACATAATGAAATAACATTTTTATTGTTTTTTCTTGCGATTCGTTTAATTTTACTGATACAATAAAGTGCTTAAATACCGTTTGTAGGGCACCATTTTGTAAGAAAAAGGAGTTTTGCTAGTTAAAATGATGTAGTCTTTAAAAGACACCCTTGATTGTGTGTAAATTTTCACTTTTCACGATTTTGTTAATCTAAAGCTACCAAACAGATGTTAAATAGAACTTCACATTTAAAGAGAAACTTATAACACTCGTGCTGTTATGCAAGAAATGTTGCTGTTATGATAAATTCCTTAGCAGATTGCTAAAAGTGGGAGACACATGTCTTGTGATTCAGAGTTTTGCTTATGGTTCATCGATGTAAAAATTTCAATTTGTCGTACGAATTCGATTACTTGTTTCGGATAAATTTTTGCTTGTGTATATATTACTAAAAGGTCTTGATACGATTTTTTTTTAAGTATGTAACTTAAATAATTCTAGAATCTTCATTTTTGTGATGCACTAAAAAGCACTCATTGCATTATAAGAGCTGTTAATCACGCAATTAGTTTTAGAAATTTGGAATAAATATTTTGGATGCATACTATGTTCAATGTGAGGCATCATATTTTGATTTTTATTCGTAAAGTGCATAAATTGAATGTGGTATATATATTATATAGATTATTGTTCTTTGATCTCAAATGAATCTTATGTATATACAGTAAAACCTGTGTAAGTTTACCACTTGCGGTGCAGCACTTTGGTGGTCAACTTAGACAGGTGGTCAACTTAGAGGGTAGTAATGAAAACTCTTTTTTTTGTCACTTCTTGTCCCATGCATTCATTTTTAACTAATTGGAATACTTTAAACTCACTTTCATTGTTTAACATTACTTTAAACAACATTTTTTCTTATTGTTTTAAATATTTTTAGAGATTATTTACCAGAATGACTCTTAAAGTATCATACAAATTTAAAATTTCTGTGAATCGATCAAAAAAAAAAAAAAAACAAACCTCATTACTAATGAAAAACAACTTACTTGATATTAACAATTTCTAAGAAATTCATAAGTCAAACGAAACTCAAATTCTTCATTTGATTTTTTCTTGAACATTTGTAACCATGGTAATCTACTTGTCAACAAAATAACTTATTGAAGTTTGGCGCATTTTCTGGGACATAACATCAGCCCAATGCTTTTCGATGGAAACATATTCATAGGATTTTCTAAAATGTCTGGTTATTTATTTGAGGCATAACTGATGAAACCTGTAGTAATACTTTTGCCTAGTGGTCAACTTACAAAGGGTTTTTTACAATACTCCAAACCAAAGCTGGTGTATATTAGTGGTCAAGATAGAGAGGTGGTCAAGTTACAGAGGTTTTCCTTCATTATATAAGAACAGACTAATTCCGTTCCAGACAAAGGTGGTCAACTTACAAAGGTGCTCAACTTACAAAGGTGGTCAACTTTACAGGTTTTACTGTATTAATAAATGATGTAAATCCTTTTAAAATTACTACTTGTGTGTAAAATAGTCGACTATCTGGGGTGAAGAGACTAGTTGCATCTGGTCAGGGATCCCCAGACGACTTTTTAAAAACTCCAACACGCAAGTACTGACTTTGTATGTAAATTGAGATCTGAAATGAAAATGTGTTAAATTTGAACGGTTTATACATCAAATTCAGCGTTGTTGCTAGATAAAAAGCGCAATTAATACGCGATTTTAAATATAGATTGCTTACGATATTCAGCCAAGCAAATGTCATTTGTGCTTTAAAAACTTTCAATGTCCTATTTTTCATCTAGAAGACAACTTGTTTTAAAATTCTTAAACATTGAAAATCAGTCACAGGACAGTCGGTTATCGATTCCTTTATCACTATTGTAAGTAACGCTGCTGAAACTGAATTATTCAAATTTCTTTTTTTCAATAAGAGTTAACTTTGTTTTTACCTTTCGATTTCGTCGAAAGATTCATAAACAATTGTATCTAAATGACTACTAAGATTTGAATAGTTATTTTAATTACTAAAAGAAAATAAATATTTCGGTTCTTTTCAAATTTACCTAAAAATTACCTTAAAATTACGTGAAATATAACTGAAGTCATGAAAAATATAAATCTCATTTTAGTTGAGATAGCAATGCTTTAAAAGACATAAGCGTTATTTTACATCGATCTTTTGTGAAGGAAAGCTGTAAAGTTGAATGAAATCTTTTGCCATAATTGTTTTAAAGTTCGATAAAACCGACTGTTTAAATCAAGTTCCTCAGTTTACTCGGTTTTTACTTTGTTTTAAGATCATTCAAAGGTTTATTTTTTGAATAAAAAAATCTTTAAAAATGAATTCTTAAATTTTTTAAAAAATTCTTATGTACAGATATCCTAAAGAACTTGCAAAAAAACATTGCTTAAACTGTCAACTTTTATGGTTCACAAAATTAGTTAAGAAATGTGGCGAAATTGTTTCTGATGTGTAATATGTTCAATGTGCTGCTTTGTTTTGTTTCTTGCGTAAATTTTGTATAAATTGCTATGTTATGTATTATTCAAAATAATGTTGTTAGCGTTCAACTCAACTCTCCAATTTAATAAATGATATGAGTTAATCGAACACTCATCGACTTGTGTCAAAAAGTCGACCATCTGCGGAGAAGTGACCAGTTGCATCTGGTCAGGGACCCGCAGACGACTTAAAAAAATAAAAGTACAATTTTCTATTTTTTTATGTGAATTGTAATTTTCAATGTAACATACTTGCTGTATGAACGTTTACCTCACAAAACTCACTTTGTTATTGCTAGCAAAAAAAAAAAAAAAAAAAAAAAAAAACTATTATTAATATAAAGTTTTTATGAAAACGATGTTTTAGAGAAAACGTAATGAAATCATACATTTTCATTGTTTTTTTCTTGCGATTCGTTTAATTTTGCTGATACAATAAAGTCCTTAAATACCGTGTGTAGGGCACCCTTTTGTAAGAAAATGGAGTTTTGCTAGTTAAAACGATGTAGTCTTTAAGACACTCTTTTGGTTTTGTGTAAATTTTCACTTGTTACTAGTTTATTTATCTAAAGCTATCAAACAGCTGTTAAATTGAACTTCATATTTAAAGAAAAACTTATAACACTCGTGCTGTTTTGCAAGAAATGTTACTGTTACGATAAATTCCTTGGCAGATTGCTAAAAGTGGGAGACACATGTCTTGTGATTCAAAGTTTTGCTTGTGGTTCATAGATGTAAAAATTTCAATTTGTCGTACAAATTTGATTATTCGTGTCGAATGAAACCTAGCTTGTGTACATATTACTAAAAGGTCTTGATACGATTTTTTTTAACTATGTAACTTAAAGAATTCTAGAAGCTTCGTTTTTATATCTTATACTGATGCACTAAAGAGCTTTTGCTGTATTACAAGAGCTGTTAATCACGCAATTAGTTTTAAAAATTTGGAATAAATAGTTTGGATGCATACTATGTTTAATGTGTGGCTTTATATTTTGATTTTTATTCGTAAAGTGCATAAACTGAATGTGGTATATATATATTACATAGATTATTTTTTATCTCAAAGTAATATTATGTATATATTAATAAATGATGTAAATAATTTTAAAACTACTACTTGTGTGTAAAATAGTCTACTATCTGGGGTGAAGAGACTAGTTGCATCTGGTCAGGGATCCCCAGACGACTTTTTAAAAACTCCCACACGCAAGTACTGACTTTCTATATAAATTGTGATCTGAAATGAAAATGTGTTAAATTTGAAAGGTTTATACGTCAAATTCAGCGTTGTTGCTAGATAAAAAGCGCAATTAATACGCGATTTTAAATATAGATTGCTTATTATATTCAGCCAAGTAAATGTCATTTGTGCTTTAAAAACTAACTTTCAATCTCCCATTTTTCATCTAGAAGACAACTTGTTTTAAAATTCTTAAACATTGAAAATCAGTCACAGAACAGTCGGTTATCGATTCCTTTATCACTATTGTAAGTAACGCTGCTGAAACTGAATTATTTAAATTTATTTTTTTCAATAAGTGTTCAACTTTGTTTTTACCTTTCGATTTCGTCGAAAGAATTATAAACAATTGTATCTAAATGACTACTAAGATTTGAATAGTTATTTTAATTACTAAAAGAAAATAACTATTATTTGGGTTCTTTTTAAATTTACCGACAAATTACCTTAAAATTACGTGAAATATAACGGAAGTCATGAAAAATATGAATCGCATTTTAGTTGAGATAGCAATGCTTTAAAAGACATAAGCATTATTTTACATCGATCTTTTGTGAAGGAAAGCTTCTACTGTAAAATTGAACTTAAAAAAATTATGGCAAAAGATTTTATTCGATAAAACCGACTGTTGAAATCAAGTTCCTCAGTTTACTCGGTTTTTACTTTGTTTTAAGATCATTCAAAGGTTTAGTTTTTGAATAAAAAAATCTTTAAAAATGAATTCTTAAATTTTTAAAAAAGTTGTCATCTTGTACAGCTGCCCTAAAGAACTATCAACAAAAACATTGCTTTAATTGTCAACTTTTATGGTTCACAAAATTAGTTAAGAAATGTGGCGAAATTGTTTCTGATGTGTAATATGTTCAATGTGCTGCTTTGTTTTGTTTCTTGCGTAAATTTTGCATAAATTGCTATGTTATGTATTATTCAAAATAATGTTGTGAGCGTTACACTAAATTCTGCAATTTAATGAATGATATAAGATAATCTAACAGTCATCGACTTGAGTCAAATAGTCGACCATCTGCGGAGAAGTGACCAGTTGCATCTGGTCAGGGACCCGCAGACGACTTAAAAAAAAAGAAATTTTCTTTCTTTATGTGAATTGTAATTTTCGATGTAACATACTTGCTGTATGAACGTTTGCCTCACAAAACTCGCCTTGTTATTGATAGCCAAAAAAAGAAAAAAAAACTATTAATATAAAGTTTTTATGAAAACGAAGTTTTAGAAAAACATAATGAAATCATACATTTTCATTGTTTTTTTTTTCTTCAGATTTGTTTTATTTTGCTGATACAATGAAGAGCTTTAATACTGTTTGTAGGGCACCCTTTTGTAAGAAAATGGAGTTTTGCTAGTTAAAATGATGTAATCTTTAAAAGACACCCTTGATTTTGTGTAAATTTTCTCTTTTTACGAGTTTATTAATCTAAAGCTATCAAACAGCTGTTAATAGAACTTCAAATTTAAAGCAAAATTTATAATACTTGCGCTGTTTTGCAAGAAATATTACTGTTATGATAAATTCCTTAGCAGATTGCTAAAAATGGGAGACACATGTCTTGTGATTCAAAGTTTTGCCTATAGTTCATCGATTTAAAAATTTCAATTTAACGTAAACCTTTAATTACTTGTGTTGGATAAAATCTAGCTTGTGTACATATTACTAAAAGGTCTTGATACGATTTTTTTTAACTATATAACTCAAATAATTCTAGAAGCTTCGTTTTTTATATCTTATAGTGATGCACTAAAGAGCTCTCACTGCATTATAAGAGCTGTTAATCACACAATTAGTTTTAGAAATTTGGAATAATTATTTTAGATTCCTACTATGTTCAATGTGTGGCTTCATATTTTGATTTTTATTCCTAAAGTGCGTAAATTGAATGTGATATAGATTATTGCTTTTTGATCACAAAATAATATGTATATATTAATAAATGATGTAAATCCTTTTAAAACTACTACTTGTGTGTAAAATAGTCGACTATCTGGGGTGAAGAGACTAGTTGCATCTGGTCAGGGATCCCCAGACGACTTTTTAAAAACTCCAACACACAAGTACTGGCTTTCTATGTAAATTGTGATCTGAAATGAATGTATTAAATTTGAACGGTTTATACATCAAATTCAGCGTTGGTTGCTGGGTAAAAAATGCAATTAATACGCGATTTTAAATATCGATTGCTTATGATATTCAGCCAAGCAAATGTTCTTTGTGTTTTAAAAACTAACTTTCAATGACCCATTTTTCATATAGAAGACAACTTGTTTTAAAATTCTTAAATATTAAAAATCAGTCACAGAACAGTCGGTTATCGATTCCTTTATCACTATTGTCAGTAGCGCTGCTGAAACTGAATTATTTAAATTTAATTTTTATAAAAAGAGTGTTTCACTTTGTTTTTCCCTTTTGATTTCGTCGAAAGAATCATAAACAGTTGTATCTAAATATGACTACAAAGATTTGAATAGTTATTTTAATTACTAAAAGAAAAATAACTACTATTTGGGTTCTTTTTAAATTTACCTACAAATTACCTTAAAATTACGTGAAATATAACTGAAGTCATAAAAAATATGAATCGCATTTCAGTTGAGATAGCAATGCTTTAAATGACATAAGTGTTATTTTACATCGATCTTTTGTGAAGGAGAGCTTTGACTGTAAAATTGAACTTTAAAAAAATTATGGCGAAAGATTTCATTCGATAAAACCGACTGTTGAAATAAAGTTCCTCTGTTTATTCGGTTTTTACTTTGTTTTAAGGTCATTCAAAGGTTTAGTTTTAAAAATGAATTCTTATTTTTTTTAATGAAGTTATCATCTTGTACAGTTGCCCTAAAGAACTATCAACAAACATTGCTTTAACTGTCAACTTTTATGGTTCACAAAATTAGTTAAGAAATGTAGCGAAATTATTTCTGTGTAATATGTTCAATGTGCTGCTTTGTTTTGTTTCTTGCGTCAATTTTGTATAAATTGCTATGTTATGTATTATTCAGAATATTGTTGTGAGCGTTCAACTAAATTCTCTAATTTAATGAATATGATTTTATCTAACAGTCATCGACTTGTGTCTAATAGTCGACCATCTGCGGAGAAGTGACCAGTTGCATCTGGTCAGAGACCCGCAGACGACTTAAATAAAAAGAAAATCGTATTTTTTTTTTTTTTATGTGAGTTGTACTTTTCGATGTAACATACTTGCTGTATGAACGTTTACCTCAAAAAATTCATCTTGTTATTTCTAGCAAAAAAAAAAAAAAAAAAAAACTAGTATTAATCTTTTTTGAATAAAGCAAATAGCATTCGCTCTCTAAAAACTAATAGTTAATTTATTTTTCTTTTTCTACTCTTACATTATATATATGTATCGTGTATGCACTATAAAACATATATTTTATCGTCTTTATCATAAATATTTTATATATTTATGATAAAGCTTCATATTTTAAAAGGCATATTTTTTAAGCTTCGACTATCGCAAGTACTTACGAAAATGTATACAAATGTTTTCTGAACTTAAATACATCGTCGCTTTAGGGCAGTAGTAGTAGGATATCTCACTGTTGTTTTGAGGAATTGATGTGTATTGAAACGGCATTATTGCTGAAAGCTTTTATCTGACAAAGACAACATAAACCATATTGCTAAAATTGTCACAGATATCGAGTATTGAAGTAGATGCTCGCCAATAAACAACGCTACTCGCCGAATTAGGCGAAAAAGGAAGTTCGTACGCATTAGCTTATACATCTAAATTTAGTTTTAGTTTTTTTTTTCAATTAACGTATTCATCAAAGTTTGTTTTAGTTACAACAAAAAATATGATGCTAAGGTCATTTACTGAAAGGTAAGCAAATTGGTTTTTGAAATCATGACAGTATGATAAACACATGTCAACACTAATAACATGGTTTTGAAAAGTGCTGCCTCAATGGTTTTTTTTAATGTATAGCCTCATGAGTGACCTTATGAACTGTGGACAATCATAAACATTTCATAATTCAGAAGAAAATTGTTTAAAATATTTATAATATATTCAGACTACAAAACTAATCAGTAAACATAACATCGCAAATGTTTCTCGAATGTTTTATTTGAGATCTAAATGATTTCATTTACTATTTTTGAGACATGCAACTATTGCAGCTAGTAAGACAGTCATCAGTGAATCGATGATTTTAGAAAGGGCGTAAATCCTATTGATTAATATAGTATGTATGTCCTTTTTGAAACAATCAATTCAAGTGCAATTTGCACTTTTAGTAATTAAAGTTAATCAATATTGCAAAATATTCGCGTCATATATGCAGTGGCAGTGAACAGGATTTTGTCAGAGTAGGAGGTAACTAGGTACCAAAGAAATTTATAAATTATTCCTGATATTGGAATAAGGTAAACCCACCAGTAGTGGCCACTTCAAGGTTTATTTTTGAAAAACTAGGATTTCATTTTGAAAAAAAAATGGATTTAAAAGTGCAGGAGATATTACTTCCTGCATGTTTGAATCCATTGAGAAATCTGGAATCCTATTTTTTCAAATGTAAGCCTTGAAGTGGCCACTACAGAAGCACTCCAAAGCACTGGCCATTACTGGTGTGTTTACCTCAATTGGTAACGAAAAAAATTATTTTGATTAAAAAAATGACAAGTTATTAATAAAATTACTTCTTAAACACTATGTTCATACAATTTGCAATTATTTTGAAGTACTTGTTCGGGTTTCAGTGGAAAAGTGCCTCAAAAATTCTTCGGAAAAGGTAAATGTTTACCAAGGTGGTTGGCACTTTTAGTTGATATTAAGCATTTGGTAAGCGTTACAATTAAATGTTTTATGCAGCACGGAAATTAAAAACATCTTAACTTATTCGATACGAAAGATTTATTTCCTAAAATGATTCGTGCCGCTATCAGAGCAGTATCTTAACTAATGTTTCTTTTTAGGGTTCCTCATATTGATGAATTCCTCATTCAAGTTTGTAACAAATAAAATTATTTAATATTTGTAACGATACTTTGTGACCCCCTGCATTAAAATATGAACGATCTTTTTCACAGAATGATTTTCTTTATTTGAAGTTTTGCTTTCATTTCAAATCCAATTCTCCGTTGCGTACGAGCATACAAAAGTATGTATATGTGTATGTAACATAATTGTTAAATTAATAGTTGCAGATCTGACCAGACATTTTGAACATTGAATATTTTGAATATTTTTTTAAATATATGATTTTAAGTTACTATTAGGTATCTTAATATAAAATATGTTTCTAAGAAATATTTTGATTAAAATATTTGCACTTGTTGTGGGAGCGGCATCAAGTCTCTCGACACGCACGTCGTGCTTTTT
Source organism: Uloborus diversus (assembly GCF_026930045.1). Taxonomy (NCBI): domain Eukaryota; kingdom Metazoa; phylum Arthropoda; class Arachnida; order Araneae; family Uloboridae; genus Uloborus; species Uloborus diversus. Next base: position 130,815 of record NW_026558535.1, on the reverse strand, counting down.
TTTTCTTTTCCATGCCTTGAAGATGTATAAAGCGTACTCTGACAATCCTTTTTGGTATATCAGACTAAGTTATTATCTCTCTATTTAAACTATTTAAGTTTAAATTAACATAATTTGAATAAAAATATGAGATGTATGTTAGCAAGAATTTTTCAGCTTTGTTAGGTAAGCTACCGTACAGAAAAGAATAAAATGTAGTGCAGATGATGTACGGGGATCTTATAACCCTTTCTGAAATATCGAGTGGAGAGAAAGAAGGTAATTTCTATTTTTTGAAATTTGAGTAATGTGATTGCATCTTGACGTTTGCTTGAAGAGTTCCTCACCAGGAATCTACACGAGAGTGTTAATGCTGGAAAAAAAATTAAGCAATTGAAAGAGCATAGTGAAAAATGATTCTGGTCGCATAAACCGTTTGCCCCTGTTTCCCCTTTAAAATTTAGGTAGGTCCTAAAATTTTTAGAAATTTTAAGACAAATTCGCCAAATTTAACCAGTTTCGTTGCCTGATGGAAGAAATAATTCGCACGTTTTGCAAACGTCTCCTGCCCATTGAGCGGCAGTACTAGTATTAGAGCTCAATGGTCCTGCCATGTACAGACGATGGAATCGCCTGGTGCTTTCTAATTCTTGCCAAGTCTTTCAAATTTGATGCTTTTCTTAAAATTTGGCCGGCGTTAGGACATTATAATTGGATAACAGGGGGAAGACAGCAAATACTTCTTTCCGTCAAATAAATGTCTGCCTTTACTTTCGATTGCTAATTTATGAAATTTCTTTCATCGTACTATTCGTGTGGTTCTCTGGTCAATATTCTAGGCAATTGGTGGAAAAGTCGATAACATCGAATTTCAAAAGAAACGGGGAAAAGCAGTAAAGGTAATCAGAGAACTCAACTTTCTCGCTGTGCAACTGAAGGCAGAATTAGGAGCGAGTATTCAGTTTAAAATTATTCCCTACTGTGAACAACTACGCTCCAGGGGAAAAAATGTTTCTTAATGCTTGGTTGCAGCAATCCATGCTTCTTTCTTCAACATGTTTCGAAGTAGACTCGCCAAAGGACAAGCGCCAACAATGCTGAACAGCTTTTGACTGTATCTAATGATTTCTTCGCCTGATTAAAAGCAAATGTCCACTTTTCAAACTTCTGTTTTCCCTGTATGTTATTTGTTCTAAAAGAAAACATAAATCCAAACTAGATGACACTGATCAGGAGAGGGTTGGTTACTGCAAAAAATCTCAGTTTCAGAAGTAAAACAAAAACCGTGGATTTAATTGAATACAAATCTGTTTTCCCCACTGTAAGATTCAGAAAGTTTTTACCGAAATAAAAATGCAAAGTTGCATTCCTTGCCTTTAGTCTTTTTAAAAGGTAAGATACAAGGCCACTGCAATGAAAAACTAGGCTTTTTTACTCCAAATAATTTTTGTTTAATTCGAACTTTATTTCATATGTTCGCAACTTGCTCTTTGAAATTGCAGAGTGCAATTTAAAGCATTGGTTATTAAAGATAATGAACTTGAAGAAAAAAAGTTAATCCATTTAAAAGGTGCCCTTAATTCCCATCCTATGTTGCATTAAAAATAAAAATGTGCCACTCAACCACCAAGTATTTGAAAAGACTCAGATTGTGTATTTTAATTTAAATAAGCATTTAATTTTCTAAACTCTTACCCAAAATTAAAATGAAAAATTAAGAAAAGTGAAAAAATATCAATAGGTTAGAAAACACATTCGATGCTTAAGAAAAAGAAAACATTGCATGTCTAATAGTTTTAGGAAGTAAATAGAAAATACTGAATGAAAAAATAATTGTGGTGGTGGTAGAAACAAATGTAGACAACTTTGTGTAACTATTTTATTTAAACGATTCTTGGACCAGATATTCAATTAATCGAAACAATGTTACACTTGCATAGTTAACTTTGCTTACTATATAAATCCTGCATGATCATAAAATAACTTTTATAATTTCTAATTCAAATTAATTTCACTGCAGGTCTTAAACGCGTATCGCGGGCATTGAATGTTTTTATTCGTTTTCAACAGAAAATAGAAATTGATGTAACAAATATTCAAATCATATTTTCGCCTCATTATGTGAGTTATTAACTTTGACCTGCACACCATTCATATCAACAAAATTTTAGAATCTTGCACTTGTGAAAAAAAAACATTCGGGTAGAATTTCGTAAATTTGATTTTCGAAATGATTTTTTAAGAAAAACCTTAACTTGCTACCGTTAGTCTACAATAAAGCAACAGGTTCTTGTGTTTAATCATTAGTAATTTCATAATATTCGTTGATTTATCAGGAACTGGAAAGAAAATTTAGTTAAAAATCATTTTTTGGGCTTGTTTTCTCTCGGGGTGTTTAAATTAAAATTACGTAGTGTTATGAATAAGCTGTTTTCTTTGTTCATTATTGACATTCTCGAAAGTTAAGGTAGGCGAACACCCTAGTTTTCGAAAAAAAATCGTTTTTGAGATTTTGAGAAATTTAGAGAGCCCCAGTGTTCTTCCTAAATCCGCACTTAGTTTTTTTTAATCGGTGAGTTATTGAGAAAACTATAAAAAATTTACTAAACTCAAATGCACTGCTCTTAACTGAAATTTACATTTTCTTTCTTGATATTCTCATAACCGCGTTTTCAAGTTTTTATTTACGCCAACAGCTCTAGCGAAAAAAGTATTGACTCTAAGGATTTGAAACTTAGTAAACTTAGTAATTTAATAGATGACTGTGATATAAACCTCGAAAAGTTAATGTACAAGCAATATGAGGTTTTAAAAGTGAGCAGTTAAACTTAGAGAACAAAAAACACGTTTTACAGGATTAATTTTTCAAACATTTACCTATAAAACCTGTTTTTAGTTATTTTTATATTGGAGGAACATATCACTTTCTGGTATTTAACGAAGAGAGAGACGCAAAAAGTTAAAAATATGAGAAAGTGAATGCACTGTGTGTTATGGAAATGGTAGATTTTTGCTAAAATTATGCCTTTTTTATTCAGAAAAAGAAACGTTCGATTTTTTTTTCAGAGAAGTAGTTTTTAAAGAAGTAGTCAAAATGTGTTACTTATATCATATTTAATAATCGTATAAAGTTTTATAAAGGTTCCATGAATATTGAAGAAAAAATATTTAGGGTGTTCGCCGACCTTAAATCATATTTTTTCATCTATAAAAAGCTCCAAGTAAGAGGGGTTACTGTTAGTTCAGCTATAGATATAATGGACAATGCCAATTGGACTTTTACACAACATTGAATGTTATATTCAATGAGAGGAGGAATAAATGAGTTCTCTCGTTTAAAATGATGCAACGCGTGGTTACAAGTGGGGGTAAAAAATTCAGAGATGGGGCTATCCGTTCATGGTGAGTAGATCGCCTTGGTATGCTTTTTCATAATTTTTAATCCAAGATTTTTTTCGTACTGCCTTATCTTTAGAATTTAGTATCTGTTCTATTCTAAATTCAAAATATCAAAATAGTGGTTTTCTGGAACTGTTAGTCAAATATGGTGCCGCATGCAATGACTAAAAGTTTTACCTGCGCTGTACCAAAAAGTTTAAATTAAATCTGATTTTATTAACTGTTGCTTGCAGGCGATTAATATGTTCATGGAAAAAAATAATCATTAAAACTACGAAAATGTTTTGAAATTGGTTTTTTAAATATTAACGTTTTAATGCTCTCTTTAAACTTCAGAATCGGCTACGGGCATAAGATCGAAAGAACAATTTATCATAAAAACGGAACCTTTTATACATGTTTTTAAATTATTTAGATTATGAATGCCAAATATTTAATCCATATAGGCATAACTCATTATTAAAAAAAAAATAGCTACTTCATCTCTTTGCAATGAACTTAGCACTCCAAAAGAATCGCGTAACTTACAGACGTGTCGTTTGCCGACTCATTTTTTCTTCACAACATATATGCTATGCCGAGGCGGAAAAAATATATACGTATCATATGCGAAGCTCAACTAGATGATTTTAGTAGCCAAATGACTTTAAATTATCACAATTTTAAATATATCTTGATCAATCAAATATTAAATTTTTAAGGTAATTTTATCAATTTATATTAGCTTAAATATCAAACGAAACAAGAACTACTTCTCAAAGTGGAGTTGAACTTTTGACAGAACTGTCGACTTGAGGTTGAATGGAATTGCTACAAAAATCTTTATGTAGTCAAGATGTTCTTTTTAATTGAAACCATTTGCATACTGAATTTCTAGATTCACCAAATTCAGAAGTTATTACTACTGACCGTTTCTTTCCGAAACAGGAGGCCTGGCACCATAGCGTTTTATACATAAAACAGCACACAGTTCATATGAAATGTCGAGGAGCTCATCCTGATTTTAAAAAGTTGTTATTGTATGGGGGGGGGGGGGCTGTGTAAAATTCACTGGCCAGAATTTCATTGTATGTGCCTTGCGCTATACCCTCAGCATTAAACCATATGACTTTCATTTAATATTGATTTATAAAATCAACCGGCTCTGAGCTACTTGCATCCACAGTACTGATGTTTCTTGTTTATAGTGACTATAGGAGATAAAGTTCAACAGAACGTTGCGCATAAGAGCTTCTAAATTTGTTGCTACTTATTTTGACGGAACTCTGTTCAAAATATCGTTAGTTGAATTGATCATTCTATGCGGGTAAAAATTAAAGAAATTATCAGACTCTGCAGCTTTAATAACTATATCAGTAGATAATTTTATATGGAATGATTATTCAACATTAACTTTTTGGTTTGAAGTATATATACTAAACTTTTATTTATGAATTTCTCTACCAATGCTAAATTTAAACTGTTCAAAGCTCAGTATGAATCAATTTGTCTGTGTTAATCATTTTCAGATGGTTAAAATAGATATTTCACGTAGCTCTGTATTTTTATGAAGTTTTATATATTTCAGGCGACAGAAATTTCATATGTAACTTTTGAAATGTAATACGCCGCTACTTTTAAAAAAATAAGTCCCATAAAATATCAACTAAACAAAGCTTATTTGTTACTCCTAAATTTAATTTGCTATAAATGTCAAACCTGGAGAATGTTTCCAAAAGAAGACAAAATTTGCCAATGTATCACTGTTAGTTTTTTTAACATAGGATTTAGCAATGTTTTGTCCCCATCAACGCAAAGGTAAGACAATTTAACATTCAAAACCTTTTATTGAACAAAAGAATATATTTTTCATTTAAAAAAACTAGCTTTTTTATAACCATTAAAACCGTTAATTTGTGACAGCGATGTTATAGAGAACGGTATAAATTACCCAACTGCCGAATACCTAACTTTTAAGTTTCCAACCGCCATTTAATTTCCTAGTCCGATGTTTCACATTTGCGCAATTTAAATTAACTTTTACTGCACTGTTTGAATTTTAGGGAAGTAAAAAATCTTATTTCATGCAGGGTTCTCTAATTCATACGACATATTTTTTTTTTTAAATTTTCTCTTAATTTTTTTTTCCAAAAAAGGGGATGAGGAGGAATCTGTTTTTAAGAAAGGACCGATTCCGTCGGCTGATTTTTTTAAAGGCTATTTTCAGTCTTTCGTACTGAAACCTGTTCCCCATGGTCAGGATTTACATTCGAAAAATGTATTCAGATATGAAAAACCTTAAATTGACAGTAGTCTAACTTATTTTGTACAGCAATTTGAATTTCCCAGCAAATAAGAATTACTTGAAATACTATTCCGGAACAACGTTCCGTCTGGTATAAATACATTGAAATTCCATAACGGCGAATTTTGACTTTAGAATCCTTTACACCTCTGAGCATGGTAACCTATTTAATAAAAAATTTAAACTGAAAGATTGTATGATGAGAAATCATTGAAGTATGAGAGAAACTGAAAAAGGAAAGCTGAAGCTGTTGGAGCACTTTTCGGATTGGACGACTCGCGAAACTGTTAGAGCTGTCATATTTTTCTCGGAAAACCCTTCTTGCCCTTACAAATGTTATTTCAAATAGATCAATACAGGAAAGTTATGCAATGATAGCGATCAGCATCTTTTATGCGCGAAATTTAACGTTAGTTAGCATTAAATTGTTTGAACGGAGCAGGAAATTGTTCCAATACTAAGAATGATACATGGTGTTAAACTTAGTCTTCGATATCTTTAGAACACAGATCCTTTTATTCGAACCAGTACATTTTATATTTTTTCAACGGTGACTTAACTGATTTTATTTATTTTGTTCCTGACTAATTTTTGTTACATTTTTGAGACATAGAAGTTTTGGTTTGTTTTTATGTCTTTAGTCATTAATATATATTTTTTATTATCATTTTTAAGTAGAAAAGTTCACTAAAAACATTTGTAAAATTAATTCTTTTAAATTGCTTACAGGTATGTTTTGGTCAACTGCAAAATCAAATGAACGATTCGTGAGTAATATTTCCAATCGTCGCGAGCTACTGTTTGCTATAATATTTCAGCATATAATAAGCGAAGACAAAAAACCTACATCTAAATGGCAATGAATATCCACCAGTATGAAATTTTAAATCTAAACAGGTTAAATGTAAATAAAGAAATCAGTTTAAAAAAAAACAGTTAATAGTAAACTTTCCAATTGAAAATTTTTGTAACTACTTAATCGTGGTCAAAAGAAAATATTAAGAGTTTTGAATGAAAGGAAATCGTCTCTCATAATTATAACACTTAAAGAAATAGTAGTAATTTATTGCTCTTTTAAATAAGAAAAAAAGTCATTGAATCCATGTATCATCTTTACCCTTGTTAAGTCTACAAAATTAACATTAACAAAAAAGAAATACATGAAAAGTCCTGTGATCTCTGTTACTCTATTATGCAAAATAGTTTGTTTGTGCAATTCATCCTAAAAACGCACTAAGTTCTCTCATTGGTGGTTATTGAAAAAACGTCTTAATTTCTATGAAAATCAACTTTGAAATACTCAATCTCGCATAAATTTGTATTTCAGAAATAAATTTAAACCGCTATGTGAATTTTAAAAAATACTGAATTTTTGTCTTTTGTGTAGAGCAGCTTCATTAAAAAACATGCTGCTTTTCTACCCAACCCCTGAGGTAGTTTCAGAACGTTGTCTTTCTCTTCGACGAGATTCAAGTGATGTAAATGTCAGTCCATCGTTCTTCCTCAATCAATAACTTGACCTTCCGGTTAAGTTGCTGAAGTTATTTGCTTCCTGTCGAGATCGTAACTGAAGATTACGATGACGAGTATTACTTGATATTTTTTGGAAAATCCTCTTGGTAGACTTTATTGTTCTGGTCTCCTAGTTACGTCTTAAAAGAACTGCAATCACGAAACAAGCGTGTACAATGTTCCTTTCAGTTTGCGCTTTGATGACGTTGCTTTTATCATTTTACTGGATTTGATTTAGAAAAATTGTTTTAGTCCTCTGAAGTGCTGATTTTTGAGTACGTGTATAACCTGCAAATTTTTCATGATATAATTGGAGTAGTTCAGTGAGTTGCACTTGGGTGAAATCTGGCTAGAAATACAATAGTACCCGAAATTCAATCACAACTACATTATCATTACTTTCATAATCCCCTTTGCCCCTCCCTCACCCCCTGGTCCCTGGTCAAATCTTGAGAATCTAGAAAATATTTTTTTCATTTTTCTTTAAAAACATTTATTGTCGACTCCAAGTAAGAGTTTTTTTTTAACCCTTTGTATTTTTTTGCGTTAATGTTCTTTTGTGAAAGGATTTTCACTCTTTTCATTTGGAAAAAAATATTGTTTTGCTTAATAGCTTTCTAGTGAAAGGTTTTCACTGTTTTTATTTTGAACATTATTTTGCTTATGTTTCGTAGTGAAAGGATTTCACTTTTCATTTTGACTATTATTTTGCTGAAAAGTTTTGCAGTGTAAGGTTTTCATGTAAAATATTATAATTTTCCTTACAATTTTAATGGTGAAAGGTTTTCACTTTTATCCTTTAAAAAATTATTTTTCTTGTTTTTTGTAAAAACTGTTTTTCTCTTATATTTTGATTCATTCTTATTTTGCTTTAATCTTTAGTAGTGAAAGGTTTTCAGAGTTTTTATTTCAAATTTCTTAAATTTAATATTTTCTTTACTTTTTATAAATTCTGAACTATTTTTATTCATTTGCATTTATTTCTCCATTACATTTAATTATTTTTTTGTTTTTAAAAGTTTTAACGACATCAATATATTAACTTGTTTTAAAGAAACTCCTAAGAATATTTTAATCGTTATGAATGGATAAGTGTTTAATTTCGTTAGGTTTTATAGTTCTAAGGTTTTGAATAGGTTTTTCGTAATTTTGAAATGTTCTTTAAGCCTTTAATGTTTGAAAAGGATTTTAATGTCTGTGATAAATTTTCTAACGTTTTTGATACCTTTGCAGGTTTTTAGTGGTTTTAATTAATTCGTAATGATTTGTATTGTTCTTGATGCTCAAAATAAGTTTTTAAAGGTTTTAATAAATTTTTGGAGGTTTAAATAGTTTTAAATGAGTTTAAAATTTAAATTGCTTTAAAAGGTTTTAACAAGTAGATTTTTCAATGTTTTAAGGATTTTTAATGTTCATACTATATTTTTATGTTTTTAAAACTCTTTCGGCACTTTTAATGCTCCTCATATTTTTTAATGTTTCTAAATAAGTACCCATTGCCTTAGACTTAATACGTTTTAAACTGTACAAAAGTTGTTAACAAGATTTTAGAGTTTTTAAAAGGTTTTTAATGGTTCATTAAGATTTTGAAGGTTAAAATGTTCTTAACGGTTTTAATGTTTTTTATACTAATGGTTTAAGACGCTTTAATGATTAAAAAAATTTAATTTTTTTAAAGGTTAAGGATTTTAATAAGTAAATGTTATAAATGCATTACTGTTTTAATATGCTTTAATGATTTTAATGTTATACAACTTTTTTAACGATTTTAAAGCTACTTTTGCTTTTTTTTTTGTTTTAATGTTCTTTAATGAGTATCAGTTCAGATTTGATACGTTTTTAACTGTGCAAAGGTTTTAATGAAAATTTTAGATATTTTGAAAGGTTTTTGTTGGTTTAATAATATTTTAAAGGTTTTAATGTAAAAGATGTTCATCATTTATGATGCTTATGTTTGATTGAAAAATCTGATGATCAGAAAAATCTAATTATTTAAAAGTCTTAATTATTTATAAAAGTTTTAAGAAATTTACGAAGTAGATGTTCTAAATACAATAATGTATGAATGTTTAAAAGGGTTTTAAAGCATAAAAATCTTTTAAAGTTTCACATTTTTTTAAATGTTTCAATGTTCCTAAATGAGTATCGGTATATTCTTGATACGTTTTAGTTTGTACAAAACACTGTACAGTTTTAAACTGTAAAAGTTTTCAATAAGTTTTTAGAGCTTTTAAAACGTTTTAATTGTTTTAAATAAAATTTTTTTAAAAATGTTCTTCAAGGTTTTAATGTTTTTATGATGCTAACGGTTTAAAAGGTTTTTATGATTAACAATTTTAACTGTTTTAAAATATTTTAAGGATTTTAATGAGTAACTGTTTTAAATACATTAATGTTTAATATGTTTTAGCGATTTCAATGCTCCTCGGCCTTTTTTTTCTTTTACTATTTTTAAATGTGTATCGGTTTAGACTTGATACCATTTTCGTAAGTTTTTAGAGATTTTAAATGGTTTTTATTGGTTTCAGTAAGAATATAAAGGTTTGAATGTTCTTCAAGGCTTTAATGTTTTTATAATGCAAATGACTTAAAAAGTTTTAAAGATAAAAATTTTTGACTGTTTTTAAAGGTTTTAAGTATTTTAATAAGTAAATGTTTTAAATTCTTTTTAAAAAATGATGTTACAAAACTGTTTTTGCAATTTTAATGTTACTTACAGGTTTTTTGTTTTGTTTTAATGTTCCTAAATGAGTATCAGTTTAGACTTGATACTTTTTAACTGTGCAAATATTTTTAGCAAGTTTCAAGATATTGTATAAGGTTTTTATTGATTCAGTAGGATTTTAAATGTTGTTCCAGTTTTTATGATGCTGATGTTTTAATATGTTAAATATTTAAAAATAATTGTTTTTAAAAGTTTTAGGATTTTTAGTAATGTTTTAAATACACTATTGTATTAATGTTTTAAAGATTTTAAAGTTTTAAAACTCTTTTAGCGATTGTAAAGCTACACACACATTTATTTTATGTTTTAATCTTTCTAAATGAGTATGAGTATATTCTTGATACGTGTTTAACTTAACAAAGGTTTTTAATCAGTTTTTAGAGATTTTAAAAGGTTTTTGTTGGTTTAAATAAGATTTTAAAGGTTTGAATGTTCTTCAAGGTTTTGCTGTTTTTGTGGCGCTAATGGTTTAAGAAGTTTTAATGATTAAAATAATCTGTTTTTAATGATTTTAAGGATTTTAAGAAGTAAATGTTTTAAGATTTTAATGTTTTTACTATATTTAAATGTGTTTTAAACAGTTTTTAAAACTGTTTTATTGATTATAATGCTCTTCATATTTCATTTTTTGTTTATTTCTAAATGCGTATCGGTACGTAGATTTTAAATAAGTTTGTATATAGTTTAAGTTTTCTATGAGTTTAAATTAGAATTCAAAGGCTTGAATGTTCTTTAAGGTTTTAAAGTTTTTAATATGCTAATGTTTAAATAGGTTTCTACAACTTTCCTGTTTTTACTAGGTTTAAAAAATTGTAATGTGCTTAATAAGTTAAGAACCCCATTTAATATTTTTAAACGGTTTTTAAACGTTTTTAATGGTTGTACTGATCCCAATACTTAATTGTTTTGATGTCTCTAAATCGTTTCTCATTTAACTTGATAAATATTTAACTGCAATTAGATTTTCAGGTTTTTATTAGTAATTTTATTTGTTTTAAATGTTTTATTTCTTTCAAGGAGATCTTTGCTATTCAAAGCTTTGATATTTTTAATTGTAGGTGTGGTTTCAACAATTTGAAGGTTTTTATTACGTTTTAATTACATCACTACGTGAGTCAACACAGAACATGAATATATAGTCACCATCGGTGCTAGAATAATGCCTAAATATTTAAACATGACTGTTAGATACCAATTATATAGATATATTTAATAGTATACAGAGTACTCCAAAAGTGATTACAACTAAATACGAAGCCTTAGCAGAACCAATCGAGCTACAATTTTAGGTAATAGCTACTTGAAGGTATACGCACGGGATTGAGGTAGTTTTTAACGACGCAGTGTGCTCACAGTTACAGTGAGCGAGTTTTAAAATTTTCAAATTGCAAGATGCAGTTTTTCCTTGCTCAAGGTGACCACCGTATGCCAAATGGCTTTGTAACAAAAAACTGTTAGTTGCCAAGTTTCCAAACTCGCTAATACTCTCTGGGTGAACTTGGTAGTTTTCCCTACTAATGGTGAGTGCGTTTTATTTAAAAGAAATAATGGTTATAAATAAGGTGTTGGTTATCTACAGTTATTTAGTAGGAGACCAAGAGTAGTTATTAATCAACCGCACAAGTCAGTTACTAATAATATATATTCTGAAAAAAAGCTTCATTATGTTTCTTCCCGAGCACATATATGTTTGCAATTACTTGTTTTTAAAGCTTTTTCTCAAAACAAAAGTTCATTACTTGACAATTTATGGTAAAGTGGCATTGATAGCAATTTAATCAACCAGTAAATGACCACTGCTAAATCCCAGCATAAATGGGTAATTATGCATTTTATTTTACTTAGCGCAAACATGGATTATCAGCACACACACACGTCTCAGTAAATGGACCTGTAGATTTAAATTTTACCTCAAACAAGATTTAACATTTCATGTTATGACAACCCTCACTAGTAAGAAAAGTGACCTTTCTTGAAATTTTCAAGATAGCTTTGTAAGTGTATTGTCCAAAACGTTAGCCACAACTATAAATTTAAGCGCAGCATCAACGGAATGCTAGAAATTAGTTCAAGCAACGAGATAAAAAATAATTTTTTTTTTTTTTTTGCACATTTTTGTGTCCCATTGGTGAGTGGTCAGCTGGCGCACCTCATGTAAAAAAATACAGAAACATGCATTTTTTACATGAGTTTTTTTGTATAGAAAATTATAAACTTTTGGCCTCGTGCGGGAGATAGCTAAATCTTTTTTGATTAAAAAAAAAGAAAGTTTGCACTGCGTGGGTCTGTAAGAGCATATTTTAACGACTGAAAGTTTTGAATTTCTATAAAAATGTATTTTTTAAACACCATATTGTAAAGATGAGCAATTGAGCAACAACATCTTTTGCATATGAAGTAGAAGTTTTTGACAAGTTAAAATGAATGATAAAACTTTCTTTAAACATTCTTCTGACCCTGTCATTAGTATTGTTAGCAAATGACTGTCGTTCTTTCTAGTCAAGTGGTAACGATACAAATTTACTAAGAGAACTCCTAAAAGTTCCAAATTTCGTTTTAATAGTCTTTACGCGTCCCATAGCATCAATCCCAGAATACTCATAAGTTTCCCCAAAATTCAAATAACGGGGAGGTTACATTTTTTTAGAAGTACTAAATCACTTTCCTGTATATTTTGCTGTGCGATGCGTCACTTGACATGGAAGTGTAGCGTGGAAAGATCTCTTCCAGGCTTTCCAAAATCCATTCTACATGGATTGTATTGAATTCTATCTGAAAAAAGAGTTTACATGAGATTAACCAAGGGGAGTAGCAAAGAAATCTTCTATAAGAAAATGAGGTGTCTGCTCTTGATCTGCCAACTTAACAGTGGCTAGTGAGAAACTACTGTTGAAAAATTGAAACACTCTTCAAGGGTCGATGTTGTCAGTGAACCTTTGCAAGTGAAATTTCATAGATTTTACTGCTGCGTCCCAAAGCGCACCAAAATGTGGAGAAGCTGGTGGAATAAAATGAAATTAAATATTGATTGTGGTAAGTAAAAATATTTTTTTCATTTACACATTAATTTCGGAAGATTCTTGAGCTTCCATTGAGCTCCGAGAAGGAATTGGTCATGGTCACAGAATATCTGAAACGGTGCTAATTTACTTTAACTACATCTTAGTATAATACCGCTATCAAATTATTTGTGGACAAATCACTTCTTTTAGTTGAACAGCTTTCGTGGAAATACACGCAAAAATTGCAACACATCCCTTCGTTGTTTTTGATCCTCATTTCTTATTAAATTCTGAACTTAAAATACCTGCGTAATCAATTCCCGTATTTGAAAAAAGACCGTACAGATCTTACTTTTGCTTACGGTAAATTTCCCATTTTTTAGTTTTGTAGTTTTTTCTTTCTTACACCATGTGAAGGTAATGAATTTGTTTAACCCTCTTAACGAGTTTTCTGCCCTTAATGATCCATTTTCTTTGCCAAAGAACATTTGAGTACAATGTTAGTCCGGCATGAAAGCGAATTAAATGATATTGAGTTGGAAGGTTTCTAATTCTGTAATCCGCCAGTAATATCAAAGAATGCTTTCCATCAAACGGCAACAATGATTTTTCAATATTCCAAAACACCAGTAGCATCAAATGGGCAGAAGAGACTTTTAGATGAAATATAACTGTTATTTTCAAGTTTTGCAGCTTCTTATAAAATGATAAACTTTTAAATAACATATTTTTTTGCATTGCATTATTTCTTTAGATGCTAGTTAACGAAATAAATGTTGGTTTTTAATGAACTACAATTTCGCATTAGATAATGAAGAAAAACTCAATTTTTGAGAGAAATGGTCTTTGTTTTCCAATGAATAATAATTTAATTCGTTCAGTTTTCTTTCCGCTATTGTCTTTTATTTTGTACCTGAACTACACTTTAGGATACTCATTTGAATTTCTAAGTATCCGAGGTGAACATTCATACCTCAAATTGAAATCAGGTAACCAATTAGCATTTCTTTCGCGTGCCGGGTTTTCCTTAGACTTAACGAGCCGCTACATTTTAAATTGAATTATATCCCTAATTCCCAAACTTGTATTCATTATGAAGTGTTTCCATCTACGGGGATGGTTTGCTAACTGAATTGAAACAAATGTAGAGTCAGTCTAATCAAATTTCAATTTCAATGCAGCTTTTGCTAATAATCTAACGTTTGCTTTAGGAACCATAAAGCTGGATAATCTTCAACCACCTTATGTTATTTGCACCCTTTATATCACAGCAGAATACACTAAGGCCAATAAATCTGGAAAAACCATGAGACTAGACATTCTTTACGTGTTTAACAGTCTTGGAATTTAAATATAAATGAACCACGGCTCTAGATTCTCTTAATTTAAATATTTCCATAATTCACTTTACAGCATGCGTATCATATTCTAAATTCTATAAACACAGCATTTAATAAAACATTTTTATTACTGCAGTACAATGAGGCAAATCCTAATAGACCAAGAATTTTACTGTTTAAGAAGATCTAGCTTTGTTACTAAATGTTCATCATGAAAAATAATTTAAAAATCGACTCTAAAATTAGTCTCAATACAGTCCTAAAATTTTAGATTCCTTACTGGAAAGAATTTGAAGCTATTACGTTTTCTGAATCAAAAGCAAAACCATTCCAAATTTTATTCGAACTTGTTCTCTATTTTCTGTCATGCAAACAGAGTCGAGTATATGTAATTCGGAAAATTCGAAATAACTTCATCCACTTTTTTATAGGATTGGAACTGGGCAATAACTCACCCATATAAGTCATTTATAATAACTTTCAATAGGGTTTTTCTCTTCGCAGTTAATTTCAAATAGTTTTAAAACACTGGTAGCAAACAATGGTGCAGATGCAAATACGTATCTCAACAAACAAAATTCAAATTCCTGAGAAATTAAATTGGTCCTCCATAGCATTACCTAATAATTTTGGGTATTTATCAGATATACACGTGCCCATATATTTTAGCTGTGTCCGCATTAAAACTCATGTATTTAAAAATTCTGTGAAACTGAAAATAAGTCCGTCAGGACACTTGAGCCAAGGCCTTAAAAAGCAACTCAATGAGACCGATGTCGTAGTTTTATGAAAACTATCTTAACTCCACTCTCGGGTTTTAAAGTTTCGTGATGAAATAAGCGTTTCTTAATCTAGTAAGTTTGTCGGAATACGCGACTTATGTCTCAATATGTCCTCATGCATCTGCCTAAACTCTTCATATTCATCTAGAATTCATTTCTTTTAAATTTGCCTTACGTAACAAAAAACTGAAAATGCGGAAGTTGTCGCTGATTAAGCTCAGAGAAACATTTCACCCAACACATCTTTTGATCTGTGGAAGGGAAGTTAAACTACAAATTTCCATTCTTCTAAAATTTTATGACTACTTCGAAATTTTTTTCCGAAAACTAATCATCATATAGAACATTTCCTTTATAATTTGTTTCCTTTATTTACAAAATTCCTGGAATTTTTTGTCTCATTCCGAATTATGTTATCAAAATTTCTCTTTTGGATCATTTGTCTTCAATTTTTACTCGTTTTGGAGCGATCCATAGAAACACCAGTGTTTTGAGCTATTGGCTCATTTTTAGTTCGTATAATTTGTCCACGAGCGTTTGAGTTAAATAATACACTCTCATCATTACGTCAACAGGTCCGGGTTGCGAAAGCCGAGGATCCATTAAGGCTCTTAGTAGTATCTAATTGATCTGCCGTCAAGTTTGCTGCGAATTTTAGTGCAAATGCCTGAATGTTTAAGTGCTTGATTGCATTTGCTTGAGCATTAATGGTTATTTTCGAGACACTTCAAGTGGATATCCGCTTTGTTCGCCCCCATTACCGTTTATTACAATTACAGAATTTTTCTGTTTTAAGTTTATTCTTTGTGAACACTTTTCTGATATAAAGGTGGTTATTGACTCTGTTTTCAGCAAAGTAAGATTCTTATGAGTCTGCTCTTGAGGAATCACTGTTTCTTACTATTGTCGTAGGCAGCGAAGTACCTCATAAATGCTCCTTTCTGTTAATCGAAAGCTTTGAATTATAAGTTTTCTACTGAGTCTTCATTGACTCTGTTAGATGAAACTTTCAAGGATTTTTTAAATTATCGTGTAAAAAAGTATTATGCTTTTGTTTACACATAACACATAAAATACAGGGTGTTTAAGAAAGAACTACCCTTCATTAAAGTGACATGATAGCAGAACAGTGTGAAATGAGAAACAAGTTTTATGTTGTACCAGCGCGTTAGAAATGTTTATACAACATTTTTCAAAAATAGATCATAAATTCAGAGAGCGCCAAAGTCAAATGTTTTGAAATTAATGTATGAAAGTTCTTATTGAACAAAAGTCGAATCTCATGGCGATGAATTCGATAAGGCCACTTTTTACAGCAGGAATATGACCATTCGATTGCATAATGTTAGTTGTGAAAGGTAGCCGTATCGAACCTATGAATTCGATGTGGGCAATTAGATTTGACCTCTTTTCAATAAGCACACATTCTTACATCAATGAAAAAAATTGTTACAGCGCTCTTTGATATCCAATATTACTTCATCAAAGGTATCTGTTAACTGCCGTAAATTTAACCCATTTTACTAATATTTAGCTTTTCAATAGACGCCTCGGCATAGAATCAAAGAGGCTTTGGGGATCCTTGGGGGTATAGCAGTCCATGTGGCTTCTACATATTGCCAAAGTTGATCTGGTGTAGCTGCAAAAAATTGTAAAGTTTAAAAGTAATTGCATATTGTTGGGTTTTCGCTTGTTTTCAGTTTTTTGCTATGAAAATTTTAGACACAGGGTCTGCCATATTAACCTCCCGTATTTGGAAAGGGTGCCTGTAAATTGTGAGGATACGATTGTAGAAGTTGTATCGACAGATAGCAGTATCTTAGCCATTAACAGTAGTAGCAATGGCGTGGCGTTGTAAACATCATGTGATGTTGTTTAAACCACTCGGATGTCCGAACCCGAGTAGAAAATGCTTCCCAGATTAAGGTAGTTCCGTTTACGGAGCCCCATTAATGAGGATGTCCAATCTGGCTCAAACATCGCACGATACATGAAAGAAACAACTGTCAACATTTTAATAATTTTGATCCAAACCAGAAGCCCAGCAACTCCTGGTTCAGCATCCACAGAGGTATTGATTCACTTGGAGGACTTGAGTACGGCATATTTAAACGTGTCACTACGAACCTGGGACCCTCTTCTCCCCTCCGTTAGTCAGACGCCTACCCATCATGCCACCACGGCCATTCATGTGTAGTGGAATAGCATAATGGTGTTTTTTTCAATTGCTACTCAGGAAGAATTTTAGGTTCAACGCCAATTTAGACGATATGATCCTGTTCCCGTGTTCCAGATATAAAAAGATGTTTGGGTAACAGACTTTAGAGTCACAAGTACTGCACTGAAGAGAGAAAAAAAAGCCTGGCTGGCCTCAGACCGTTACAACGCTGGAAAATTGTGCACTCGTGATAGCTTCAGTCTAAGAATCTCTAGTGTTTAGCACTATAACATACAACTGGTAAGTGGTTTTCATATACGAATGGGAGAAAAATCCAGAACGGTGATCTCTACGAAGTGAACAGTTTCCCGAGCAGAAAAGGTTCAGGTCGGACCGAATGCGAAATTATTGATGTGTAGTAAGTAATAATAATAACAATAAAAAAAACAATTTCAAATACACTATCACCAAAAGCATTGGTACGCTTTCAAAAATGAACATTTTTACGAATATTTCTTGAGAAATAAGACTAATTATTCTATAACTTCTGTCACACAAAGGGTATGGTCCGGCTGTCCTCTTCCTATAAAAAGGAAATCCTCCATTCGCATTTAGAAGACCAGCAATAAGAAAACGATGTTTTTGACCATCTCTCTTCGCAAAAAAAGTAGGAATAAGTTATAATTATCAGAAATAAGTTTAAAAGGAATGATTTTTTTTTCATGATATCGCTTATATTCACGAAAATATAAGCATTTCTTTTAAAAATAAAAATTTCGCTTTTTGGTTTTTGGTTCAAAACACGCAAAATTTCCCATAAAACCTTGAAAAAAAAAACTTTCAGAAAACTTGACAGCATATAAGAGAGGTAAAAAATTCAAAAATAAAATATTAAATTTAATGAAATATGAACGTTCAAAGCAATTTTTTAATCTGCATGCGCAAAATATAGCGGTATATAACTCATATTTTAAAGCCCTAGTAGATCTCTCAACTCAATGAAATTCCTGTTCACTGTCTCAAAAATTTAGAAGATATCAGCGATCAAATGAGCCAAATTTCAGTAATTCTTGACCGGAGGACGAATCTTGAGGGATCGTTTGCAATCAGTCTGTTATGAGTCACACAGAATGATTGAAGGCAAGTGTTGCAAATTAGAGGACACATCTTACGATTTGCCGCGTATCCCATAATTATTGAAATTCGGCTTATTAGATCACTGATACCTTTCCAAATTTTAGACTTATTGAATTGGAATTCGATTATGAGTTGGAGTTTCAATTATGAAAGTTATACGTTGCTTTCTTTCGTGCATGCGCAGTGAAAAATTAATTGCTTTAAATGTTCATATTTCATAAATATTGTAATATCTTGATTTCAAATTTTAGTAGTATACTTCTCTTGTATGCTGTCAAGTTTTTCTGCAGGTTTGTTAAGGTTTAATGAAAAACTCTGCATGAAATAAGCCCAAAGTCAATGAACAAAATTGGTTTTATGTTTATTTACAATAAAGGAAGATCAAAAATATTTTTTTCTCTTTGTTGCTCGTTACCTGAATGCATAGGTGATTTACTTTTCATTGCCAAAAGAGAGCTGGAGCATTTGTTTTACCTGAAAAAATTTGAAAATTAATTTTTCTCTTTTTCTCTATAAATAAGTAAAAATGAGAATTTATATGAAGATTTTCCAATACTTTTGGTGATATAGTGTATGATTTCTCACCATACGTGACGATGCGTACTGCGTGATGCAGCACAGTGTGGCATTTCGACCAAAAATCCACCTAACTCGCACGTTTTGAGATAGCATCTTCTACCTTGCCTCTTAATTCGGCAAAAATCTTAATATTGGTATCTGTGTTACAACTGCGAATTTCTCAAAATCCTAGATCTGAGAGAGCTCAGAAAGGAACAAAGTCACGATTTCGGAAGCAAAAAACTGACCTTATTTTTTTTTCTTCAATTGTAAATCACTGCAAAGTGAAAATCAAGGAATATTTTTAAAACGCAACTTTTGGCTGCGTTTGGCAATTTTTACTGGGTCAGTAAAAATGCTTTTTTCTTCCAAGTTATTCATGAAAAACGTGATTTTTCTGGATTTTTCATAAGATAAATGGGTTTAAATGGTCTTGACGAATCTTTCGGGCAAGAACAAATGTATTTTCCTTGTAAAATCAAACCAATTAAAAGTACATTGCAGATTTGATCATTATAATTTCTGTATTGCAATCGGGTTAGAGAATAAGATTCTCTGAGCTACAGAACTTTGCATATGCATATTATTTTTCGAATGAATTTGTAAGCGTCACCCTGTCCTCATAGAAACGATCCCATTCCCCGAAAGTCTTCACCTCAAACAGGTTCAAAGTATAAGAATAAAAACTTTACATCTTTGGAAAGTAATGTCGGAGCGTGAGCTTATGAAACATTACATCCAGTTACTCAAAAATGAGACATTGTTTAGGATCTCCGAGACAGGCCTGGGAAAAATCTACAGATACAAGAACGCAGATGAGGTGTAACACCCGCTCAAGATAAACACATCATTAGCAATCCATAAAAAGGAATACTGAAAGAAATTGCAGTGATTCAAGCTTGATCAGCTCGCGGGGGAGGGGGGGGTACAGAATCTTGTCCTGCAGTCGGTCCAGATAGGTCAGTTATCGAAATGAAGTCCAGCGTAGATGTTTCTTCTGTTGTACGCACATCTCCACAAGCAGGGAATGCTAATCACGAAAATCACCTATTTCTTTCAACTGTTACACTCGAGAATGGATGTACATCTTCGGAAGTCTGTTAGTCAAAAAATAAGTACTTACTGGTGATGACAATTCTTACCTAATCACTACAGATGTTCAATCGGTTTGGCCAAAAAGCAAAGAATTGCATTCTGATAAAATTTCTCGAGTGAAATTTCATCCCAAGGATCCAAATGTGTTTGTTACTGCGTCTCCGGATCCTTCCGTGAATCTGGTATGTAACAATGCAAAGTGACTGAGATTTGTAGATAAAAAGGGCAAAATATCGACTTTCTGAAAATGGTCTTCAACTGAAAGCTGATCCAACCACAATAGAATCTTTCGGTGGCAGTATAGGAACTATTTTTATCAGAAAAGATTCAAAATTCAACAAAATTCATTCACTTAATGTTTTAGTCGAAGTGCTTATTCAAAGTTGTAAACTGTCAGTCTCTGAATATGCATTTTCATCTTACGTTCCCGTTCACTATTCCAAAAGAGAAGAACTTCACAGAATTAGTTGGTGTTCATAAGAGAAGTCAAGAACCCAATTTTGGAAAAACACAGCTTATCTAAAACTGACTTCGCACCTGATCTTGAATTATGTGCCTAACTTCATCGAACCTTGGGTAGAGGTCTTATGGACGGAGAGATTGGACAACGGTGTGCCGATCTTTGCCATGTTTAGACAAAGTGTTGTCAGCTCGAAATACTGCGGAGTGTCAATTTTTAGCTTCCCCACGGACCAGAAATCTTTAAAGAACAGACTGTTTTTTTTTTTTTTTTTTTACTCCTCGGTATTTTCATTAAACGGAGTGAGCGCCAAGTCTGGCAATCCGGCCCCAATCGTTTCGTATCGGCATAGCGCTTACAAATATTTTTTTCTCAAAAACTTATTCATAAAGATAGAAAACAAACAGATATGTGTGATCTTCACATTGCATTTCATAATATAACTGGCTTCCATTTTTTCCATACAATATACAGTGATATTTGGGGTTAGAAGATGCATTACGGTCTACGGGAAGAGATCATCTTCGGACGTAAGATGGCCACCGTTCCGAAATTGTCCAATCCCTCCGTATTTAGATTCTCTAACCTTGGTAAGACTTCCTCAAGTCAGCAATGCGTCACCTATTAAAATCCCATCCAAGGATCGGTCCTAAATTCAAGCCCACTTTCATTCGAACTCTCCAACTGGTCAAGCTGCATTTACTGATCATTCGGAATCGATCTCCTCTAACCTTACTCTTAGTTTACCTTTCAGAACGAGGCTATTTATTGCAGCTGAAGGAGCAGCTCTGGAGAAGGTGGACCACCAACTATCTGCAGTTCCTCTAACTCCGCACATGGTGTACCAGAGCAAAACGTTAATTCCACTTATAGGACAAATGATCCTGGTGAAAGACAGCTTCGCTCGAAGGATGGATTCTTGGAAGAATCTTCAGCAATGGTCCAAGAGTACTCTTTGTCCCACCGCTATCACGAGAGAAATGGACATAATCTCTTTAGCGGATGCCGCCCCCGGAAGATGTTAATTAATAAGATCGATCGTTGGTGCTGAAGTCAACTAGCTCGTAAGTGAAACTATAAACTTTAGTCATGTGTTTTCTTATGTCTGTGTAACATGATCAAGCCGCTTGGTCTTCAGGTTAAATCGAATCATTTAGTCCCTAAATTCATAGTTAAAACTCGAAAGAAGTTAAAATCGTGTAATCATTTTCTTAGTCAATTCTGTGAGTCAGACACTTCCTTTCCAGGCAGTTACAGAATGTTTTGAACGAAAAAAAATCAGGTAAAGGCAAAGCTTGTTTCAACCTTATTTAAATCGCTTTCTTAGTTCTCAGTGATTCTATATTTCGAATTTTACATATATACAATAGAACCAGTGTTTGTAAATTCTACAATTACATTTCCGATATATCTCGTTCTGTGACTTTGCGATACACTGATGTGCAAAAATTAAGGACGATAAAGTTTTCTCAATATAACGTTGAAGCAAAAGCTTTCTAAAAAAACGAAAAAGTAGCGTAGAGCGCAATGCTACGAAATTTTTAAACAATCATTGGACAATGTGTCCAGCAAGAAACATCTAATCTTTCGCAGCTAACACAGTGTTAAGAATTATAGGGACAACAGAAATTGAGCAGAAAAAAAATATTTCTGAAGCAATTTAGTGAATTTTATGCCTAAAATGCGATTTCCATCCCAGAAATTGTGAAATAGGGAACATTTGAAAACACAAAATATGCATGTTAATAAATAAAATACTTAATAAAAAAAATTTACTGTAAAACCTAGGAAAAGATTGTGGGAAACGATAATTTTGTCAAAGTATGCTATTCATTAACTACTTCCCTCTTAATCACCTATCAGTTCAAATGTAATGGAATTTGAAGAATGTCGGTTAACATTTTTATACAGACCTTTTCGAATGAGAAAATGAGTTATTGCTGGCTTCGGTATTAAATACTATTTTCTATTTTATGTGTGCCAGAATGCGTCTCAGCTCCTGTTGAATGTACTCCATGCCATCTGGCAGGCTAGTCAAATAAATCAATGGAATTATCATCAAACTATTATTTCAAAACTTGTAAAACATGTGAGGAGGCAGTATCCTGCAATAACAATTAGTCTTCATTCGTTACTATCGGTTTTGTGGAAAAAATATTATCGTCCACTACATTGACATAACTCTCATAATTCAATCTGTTCAACGGAAAATCTTTTAGAGTAATTTCCATCAGTTGAGAAACCTCCCCAAAACAATACTGAACTACCTTCAAATGTACACTTAGGGTACATTTATTTCTCTCCACAGATATTGTACCAGAAGTAATGAAAACTATGTAGTCTACATAAAACTTATCCCCACCCCGCATTTGAAAAACTATATATTGTCTCACTTTTTACCTTCAGTAATACATTTTCAGCGAAGTCTACCCTACTGTCTAATTTCTTGTGAAATTTTGCTAAGTCTGGTGGTGACATTAAATTTCCTTAACTAACCTTATTTTTATTTTTGCAAAACACATTTGACAGATCACTGCATCGTAACTATTATTCTCGGTACATTTCTGACGATGTGTTTTTTTTTTTGAACAAGCCCGTCCTATCATTGTATTAAAACATATAGAAACAGGAAATGGCCTACCTGTACGTCTTCGTCGTCCATATTTTCCGGGGTTTTTATTAATGTTATAAATGAGTTTTCTATCGATTCAGATTTGTTGCAATTTGACGTAGAACAAGACAGAAAATTTTAAAAGCAATCATTTTCCCTTCATTAAAAATCTGAAAATGTATTGCCTAGAATGACATTCTAAATCGCTTACTAAGCATGTATATTATGCAGTGCCGTGTACAGAACAAAAAAATTTGGAAAATTTGTTTTATAGAGTACTAGACATGATAACAGGACCCCCCCCCCCCTCCATGGTTTTTTCCTGAAGGAGTATATTTTCACTCAAATTTTCAAAATTTTGATTTTCATCTTTTCAAAATGAAAATAAGCAAAGAATGGTCAAATTAGAAATTTATCATACTTAAATTATGATGCTATTTACTTATCCCCCCACCTCCTCCTTGTATGTTAAAATACTGTCTAGCTTTGATAATGCAAAGGTTTTTGTGATAATATAATTTATATATAAATAAGAAACATTTAATACTTTTTGCACAAAAGATTTTTCTCAATTATCTCTATCAATTAGGGGAACCATTAGAGGTGAGAGTGTATTTACCTTTGTTCTTAAAGATCCAGTAAAGTCTCAGGGAATGTTTGTATGCTGTAGTGGAACAACTATAGGCACTTAGGTTTTTTTTTTATGCATGCAGAAACCAAAGTTTGTTTAGACAAGAAAATTTTATTTGGCAATTTTATAACAAACAGGTCTTAAACACAATGTTAGTTCTTATTACTTCGAATTTATTTTATTATTAATGTTTACATAACACTGAGCAAAACTTAAAAAGTTTTGAAATTTTTTTTATTAGTATATATTCACATAACAGTAAATTAAACACCACTTTTAAATATTTTTCAGCATAATCTTTTATTAAAGTAAACTTTTAGTTAAATTTAAAATTACACTTTCACCTTTATTTAATAAATAGGGAATTATACTCAGTGGCATCGCTACCAGGGGAAGAGGGGGTGGCTCACCCCGGGTGTCACCCACTGGGGGATGACACCCGAAGTGGAATAGAAAGTTTCTAAATAACATAAATACTTCAATTCAGAGATTTTCCCCCCACATTTTAAATTTTATTTGCTGTATCAAACGCAGTTGCATCCCCACAACGAATTTCTTATCCCCCATTTCATCAAACATTAGAAAAGCACATATAAAATGCACATTTAAGATCAAACTTTGAACATTTTCCGGGGGAGAAACCCTCCCTTTGTCCTCTATCATCGAGTGATTATTAAACTCAGCACTAGAATCGTCCTGTCAGTACTTAGAGCTTGTAGTGACTTCTTTAACCAAAAAAACTGAAACCCATTATCTTTCCCTGTGCTTGAAATAATTGAGAAGCGATACATTTCACATAGCTCCACTTTTTTGACCTTGCGACGGCCCCTACACTTAGGTCATAGACGTCTACGGCTTTCTTAGGAAATCGTATGCAAGTA
Source organism: Uloborus diversus (assembly GCF_026930045.1). NCBI lineage: Eukaryota > Metazoa > Arthropoda > Arachnida > Araneae > Uloboridae > Uloborus > Uloborus diversus. Next base: position 106,261 of record NW_026558535.1, on the reverse strand, counting down.
AGACCAATTATTATTATTTTTTTTACTTTTTTTATTCCTCTTTATTTTTTTAAAGTCGTTTTTTTTAATTTAAAAATTGTTTAGCTTTTGAAAATCTCCCTTTGAACATAACCTACATGGATGCAGATAAGTACCTGCCTACCAAATGGGAATCACTTCCAACCTGAAATAGACTATTCCTAATTATTCCTTTTAGACGCCTTTTTTTTTTTTTACAAATTACAGAAAGAATCAATTTTAAGAGCTATCAAAGTAGATTTAATTTACCTTAAGACGGAAAGGAAATAGTCTAGTTCAAATATTTTTTATTTAATGAAAGTAAGCTTTTAGTAAGTGTGTAGTTGGTTATATCATTCTTTCTCACTTAACCATCTGATCGCTAAGTCTAGTTATCTCTTGACCAGTTAAAACATACAGTGTCCCTGCAGGCAAGTAGCTAATATTTCTTTTTAAAGAAAAGAATGAGACCTCAAGAAGCATCCATTTCTTACAAATGTTTAAAATATGGTATTCCGATTACTAATATATCTTCTACATTGTTACATAGACAATTGAGCAGCAAACAGTTTTTTAATTTGATACAAATTAATATTTTTGATGTAAGAAACCATTATTTTATACAGAAATACAAAATGCATCTTACTAATGACTTTTCATCAGTCATATAATTTATCTTAAGAAAAAACAAACAGCGGATAGATTGTTCCGTGCACATGTGAGCTGAAAGCATCCACTCATACTTGTTCCAGAGTGGTTAGGTGGTGCAAGCATTTTAATGTAGCGGTATATCCATCTCCAGAGATTTTCATTTAAAATGTAATTCATTTATTGCTTCAAAAGTTGCCTTCTTATTTTATTATAGCGTGCAATCATTTTCTAATCCTTTAACTATAATTATTTTTGGAAAGTTAAAATGATTCCAAAACTGTATCCAAATTGTGTTTTTGCACTCTGGAAAGATGCAGAGAAGTGTGCAGTTCATTTCAGCATCTTCTATTGAGCGGTGTATTGATTATCTTTGACACTTGGTGTGGTGGAGCGATCTGCTGTGATTACCAGTTATCTCTACTTCTGCTCCTTGGAACTATGGGTTCCCAGGTCTGTTGATGGTATCTTTAAGCAAGTGGAGCGACTTGTGCTATCAACTTGCACATGTCAGCAAGAGAGCTCGAACACTTTGAGCTCCATTCTCGACTCTTTGAAAGAGCAAAATGTCTATTGATTACTTGTCGTGCCACTAGTTCACAATTAACAAAGCTTGTGTAGGACATGTGAAAGCTAAAGCAAACACTTTAGGATGTTATCGATCTAAATGATCTGTTGATGCATTTGTGGCAAAATTCTACTGCGAGAAAACTTCTGGAACTCGATTATCCACTATCAGTATTTTTTACTTCTGCAATGATTGGCTGCACATCTTACTGAAACAGACCTTTCTGTTGCTATCAAACTACATCAGTAATGCATTAAGTTTTGTAATCATGTTTTGAAGACTGTTATGCCAATGCCCATTTTTGAAGTCGGAACCAGTTGTTTTTTTTTAGCATCGACGAATTGTTATTTATCCTCATTTGACCCTTTGGGATATTCCTTTGTGTTTTCAGATTACCATGACTATGAGAATGAGTCTAACTCGATGGTTTTGATATTTATTTCGAGAGTAATTTTATTCGTCATGGTTGCAAATGGTGTGCGATTGAGTTTATTCAAGGCTAAATTCAAACAAATTTAACCTTTGAAAAACGAGGTTTAGTGTAAAATCACGTTGTTTTCAGGAAAAACACTTATATTGCTGAACTTAATTAGCAAAATATCATCTACCATCTAAATTCCGAATTTCCAAACTACTCATTTCCATCATTCAAGATAGAAAACAAGTAAAAATATCATAATGATATAAGCTGTAAATTTAATCCTTATGTACTGTACGGGTGGAAATCGGCCATGATAACAATGTTTTTATTACCGCATCCTGATTACCATTTTTTTGATGGATATCAATCGTGCGACCTATTGTACAAAATCCGAAGCCCCAAGACATGCCCCAAGACAGAGAGGTTCACCTACTTTTTGTACTGATTATCTCCAAATTTTTGATTTTGCCACTTACATTCATTTTTTTCTCACTGCCTCGTTTCATGCTTTTTTCTTTAAATTCTTAAGGGATAGTAGGAAAAAAAGGCTGCGTGTGTGCTATACAAATTTCGTTTTCCCCGGATCTTCGCCAATTTTGGCAGAGTTCCCTTGATGTGCAGGATTTTACCAGAAATTACCTCAAACGGGATGTTTACGCCTATACCGTGAAATTTTAGATTTAAATTCGAGTGATAAGATTCTTCTTTTCTACACGTTGACCAGAAATATTAAACTATTTTATTGTGCTTTCCTTTATGCCTGATGGTTGAATATGCTACACATTTCATAACTTTAATTTTTGAGGTGCAATTCCGCTCGACTAGTATTTTTTATTAAATATATATTCAGCATGAGATGATTAAGTACTTGCGCAGAACACGAAATTTACCGAGTAACGAAATTCTTGAATTATATTATTTCTTAACTTTTTGATTGAGAGTTACTGAAACAAAAGATTTCCATATTTATTTCTCATTTGAATCTTTACACCAAACTTCTTGTGCAATCTGTTACATATTACTAAATACATTTTTATCTACTTTCATTGCTTTACAATTAGTGATGTTGTTTTTCAAATGATTTTAGTTTGCGTAAAATTGTTTTTGTCAATAGATTTTTTAATGTTTAGTCTCAGCTTGCTTAACTTCTGCGAGAGGTAAACAGTGTGAAGTATTTGTATTGAAGAGTATTCCGTTCTCTCGGCTATAATTTGACAGCCATACAAATATTTCTTTGAAGAGTTTCAAGTAAACTTTGCTGTAAAAGAAAAGCACTCTACCCCTTATTCTTAAAAAATTTTTAGTCCTTAATTACAAATAAAAATATATTTTTTTTTTAAATTTATTTTATTTTGCATTAAATGCAAAACAAAGATTATTTTACAAGCAGGATTATTTTTTTTAAGTAAAATGGTTCCAAAAATGATGTTCTTTCGAACTGATTCTTTCGAATCTGTTTTTGCTGGGATAAGAGGCTTCCACAAATAAAACGAAGAAACATAAATAGTTTCTACTTGTGAATAAGTAGTTCATTCTTTGAGTAGCTATGATTAAATATAATCATTTTCTCTATTTGAAACTATACAATCCTACACAAGTTTCTGTTTGTCAAAAATGTTAGAGAAAAGAGGCAGTGGCAGTTCTTATTGGGCCCAACCGTCCTTTACTAAAGCAAATGGTTGTAGTTGCAACGAGCAAAAAGTCTCCTTACTTTGGCTTTAATTATGAATGAATGAAAATGATAAAGCTTTCTATGATAAGTGCTGTAAAATCCACGTCAAAACACATTAGTTTGTGGATTTCAGTATGAGCTTTTAGTTACTTTAAGCATGCTTTTTGAGTATAGATTTAGACTGTATTTAGATTGTAGATTGCCTTGCGTTCTTCAGCACTTCGTGTCAGGTAATTTCCAGATTCATTTGGATTTTGTAAGTCTATCGAGAATCTCGCATTTTAGTTTAAACGATCGGAAGAAGCAGTTGAGACAGAGAGAGAGAATGAGCAGTTAGATGAGTTGTGCTAAATTCTTACGGTAGTTGTGTAATACTTAATGACTAATTTAACGTTTTTGTAACCAACAACTTCAACTGCAGGAATGCAGCAAACTTTTCAAAAATTTTGTTTCGATGGGAATTTCAACTGCCTCTTTAAAATTAAAATATATGTATCGAATAAATTTTAACTCAAACTACATGAAGTTATAAAGCATATAACACCAATCGTTTTATTTGTTATGCAACAGAAACAGATTTTGAAGGTATAATTTGCTCCCTGGTAGGACATAAAAATCGTTTAGAAGGATTAGTTTAAATTTTGGATAGGACAATTTTCGGATATCTATTACATTAAATAAAATTATTATTTAACATGAAGTGGAAAAAGTAAAATCACCTAAAACTACCTTTTGATTTTTTTAATGAAATTAAATCGTAAAGTCAAATTTTTAGGTAAATTTTTAATAAAAATAGCGTTACTGGTGGCAAGTCCTCGTCTACTTTATACTGAGGAAGACCGTTTGGAAGAACGTATTATGAATTGCAAGTCGATAAAAGATGACAAATATCCTTCTAAAAATGACAAATGATTGTCACAATTCTTTAGTTATGTGTTTACATAACTAAGCATGAGCACTTAAAAATTTCATTAGATTTGAGTCATTTTTGTCACAAGTAGTATTAAGCTTTAGATTCAGCAAAGCGTATCGAAGTTATGTTATTTTTAATGTTTTGCTCACGGAACTTGCACTTTGCCATGCAATGATCTATATTTTAGAAAAAAAAAAATATAGCCTTCGAATCAAACTTAAAAACTACATTAAATCTAATTCATTACATAAGGTATTTTTTTCACACCAAAATGGCTTATTTAGACCGCAGAAAATTGCTAACAACTGTGTTTTAAAGGTATTTTAATGGAAACGTTTGTAATAATCGTTTTGTAAAAAATTAAGTTATACGAACAAAAAATTTCTAAATTTGCAGCACCAAGCAATTTAAATGACTCCTGTATGATGTGAATAAAGTCAAAATAGTATGTACCTGGAAAAAGAGTTTCGACGTAAAAACTCCGGCAAGTGCTTCAAAATATGATTGCAAATAAAAACATTGAATGGATAGGTATGATAGCAGCAGAAAAATGATTATTTCAGTAAATTTTAAAGCAACTGCAGAAGAAACTTACAAGTCTTTACTCTGCGGGAAAGTGTCAGCTCTGAGTAATAAAAGTATATTTTTAATAGATTTTGCCATAAATGTACCAACTGCTCAACTGACTCGATAATATCCCAAGGCGTTTCACACTACCTTAGCAACGGGTTGCACACATGCTTAATTATGGCAAACTAACTTGCCAAGCCACTAAATGATAGTGGAGGGCTAAATGCCGCCTCCGGCTGGTGACAATTGATGATTTTAATGCTTCTGCCCTGGATGTCCCGAGGACATCCATGGGTGAAGATGTCCTCAGAACATCCCCACCGGAGGTCCGTCGCTATACGTCATAGAGGGGTGAGAAAGACTGAAATGGCGTTCAATGGCACTTCCGTGCCTAGCGATACCATTTTTACTCGGTAGACGTTGACAGTCCAAAAGGAATATGGTTACACACATAGACGTGCACAGGTTCTAAATATTATTGCTAATATCCTAATAACGGAAGGAAGGACAATACGGGCTGCACCACTAGCTTCAATATGTCGTCAACATACCTGTGAGCCCACAGTTTCCCTAGATGCTTAAGTGGAGGCAACTGGTCTCGCCAGCCAACCGCTTGGTGCTATGATAATATATTGCTTTGTAACAAATGCTGGAATAAACTGCAAACCGCTCCAAGGGGAGGGAGGGGGGATTAAATAAAATTTCTAATGACATGCTGTGTTGCAAACATTTGTATGAGCCTAGAATGCAACCCAGTCCGAAGTGTCATGGTAATTTAAAATATAGTAAACCAAAACATGTTGATATCAGTCCCAACAAATGTTCATTTCAGAAAACGGTAAAGGCAACCTTGCACAGCCTTAGAAGATAATGCTCTCTGGGAAATGGAATTAGGTAAAATTTCGGCAGCAGCAAATTTTGCCATAAATGTATAATGATAATATGCTTGAAAGCATGGCTTTGAGTGTCGACGAATATGTTATCTGATCACACACTGACGCGAAAATATAATAATCGGCAAGTCAATAGATTTGTTCTCAGCAAAAGCGAAGCAAGGATCACTGGATGCGATAATAAATCACTACCCAGGCAAACTGGAATATTCAAATTTCACTCAAAACCTACTTACTTATTGAATGTGCTTGCCGTTTAATCTTTCTCTAAGTTTACAGTATTTCTACGAGATAGCTAAGTTCTATCAAATTAGATTTAAGAAAAGAGTATAAAAAGTCACTAATACTGCTTTTTGTTTATGCAAAAAGAGACCTTGAAAATTTGGTGATTTGTTGCTCGACCCAATTGCTACCAATTAACTGAAACGCTTTTAAAAAATAATTTGAGGATGAACAGTTCTTTGTTTTGTCCAAAAAGGAACAAGACTATACAAAAATTACTAGCCCTTATTCGGATACAAATCTTTACCTTGTTGCTTTTTTTTTAATTACTCATATAAAAGCAGTCTTGAATTGTAAAACAAATAATTTAAAATGCACGCTCCAACAGTTGTTTATTACTGTAAATGTTCTTAAAAATAAACTAATGATTCGAAAAAAATCTTTAGGTAGAAATTATAGTGTAGTGAGAAGAGTCTCGTGAAAAAGTTTGACCGCGCATCGGAATTTATCTTTTCCAACGAATGTAGCTTGTTTTTGCACACTAAAGAAAACTGCAAATTTCCATGAGTCATTTGATTATTTATGCTGTAGTGTATGCATTCAACTACAATATCAAATGGCATGTTTTGTAGATCAGCATAAAATGGTTTCTCACATCAAAAGTGTTAACTTGTATCGATTTTTCAAAATACAAATGGGAAGTCTGGTTCCTGAGAATCGGAGTATCGATCGAAGTTACTGCTTGCTTTCCCATTTTTTGCATGTTGCACATCCTTCTCATGCATTGGCTTATTCTGGAAAAGTTTGCATGTTTTCCTATTGTTCATTATCGGAAGTAAAACACAAGCCGCTGTTTATTTTTAACATGTTCTAATTTTACAATACATCATGATGTTAACAAACCCACAAAGATTTATTTATTTTACTTTTAATTTTTCCTTAGAAAAGTTTGTATTGTCTTCGGTTATGCAAATTAATAACTAATGTTTAAGGACTGCGGTTAAGTTCGTAGCATTGTTTTCAAAGTGTCTAAGCCTTTTTAAGTGAAAGGATGCACAAATTCTTTGCACAAATTTCATGTCATTTTTCTTTTTTGATCAGTTTCGAGTTTAAGTTCCCGTAGTAAATATTAAGGGAAATTGTCCCTTTCATTTTGAGAATTGATACCTTGTAATGGTTGTAGTGTAGGGTATTGTAGGCAAAGCATTGTAGATCCAAAGGTCGAGGGACTCTTCCAGGAAACACTTATAGTGCTATCACTTGATCCGTCAGCTGCTGCTGTGACACAACTGGCCAATTAATCTCAATTTGGCAATTGTGTATGCATTGTGCTAGTAAGTAGTGGGTATATGTGCTGCTTATGAAACCAAATTAATAAAATATAGCGTTCTTGGTCATTCAACTTGATTTGTGTGAGGGTTTTATACCACTTTACTTTGCATCATTTTTGTAATCTATATGTGTTGAAGACACTGGTAAAGCTTTTCTAAGTTTAATATTTAAAAAAAAGAAGAAAAAAAAAATTCCGCAGCAGTTTTCGTAGCTTTCATTCAGTTTTTGATAACAATGAAAATATGGCCATCGGTCTCGTACTTACTATTAAATGTTAAGGTTTGTCATAGAAGAGGGACTAATGCATTGTGTGATTAGAAATGAACTCTCCGTTGTATCATTGTGAAACAAATAAACTCATTCCAATGACGACATTATAGGTTTAATCCTTTGAAAACCGTATACTAATTTAATAGTATCATTGCTTTTTGTATTTTCAGATGTTTCTGTTTTGTATTAAATAATTTTTCTGATAACAATTTTCCCATATGAACCAATAGTTAACAAATGAGTTGCTTGTACTGTTTCTGTCAGTTGGATGAAACCTATTTCTCAGTACTAATGTTGAAGTAACTGATTTATTATTAACAAGGCACATATTTCATGTTTGAGATATTAAAGAGCAATATAAGCTATATAGTAGTATTTAATTCACCTTTTGAGTCGCCGAAAATATCTCTTCACAATAATCAGTTGTCTGTATTGGCTTCGTTATTAATTCTAGTCCAATGACATTTTTCTTCCGAGTGCGATTACATGTTTTTTGTTGGTTATAAAGAACAGTTTTATACTAACTTAATGCATTTCAAAATGCAAAAAAATGCTTCTGAAAAAACTGCATGTTAAGAGTTTTGTGTCAGTTCATGCGATTGTAAAATATATCTACTTTAAAAAAAAAAAATATTACAGCTTGGAATTCCACTTCATAAAAGTCGGAAATACTAAATTTCTGTTGGCAAAGTGTTCGTTACTAAATGGATAAAAGTTCTTGTGTGAAGAAAGTCATTCAGTTTTTATTTGTAGATGTTGTTTTAACACCCAACTCTGTATTTACTCTGCTTAGATCGTCTTATGAATTCGTACATAACACATTATTTAAATCTTTTGTTTTACTTGGTTGCATTTCGGTGTAAGTAACATCATTTAATACGATGTTTTGAGTGCTTTTCCCAAATAAACATTTTAGATCGATCTGTAAAGAGAAAGGATTTCTTTAAACAAGCCTGTCTGTTATAGCATACAGCTGTTTATATTTATAAAAAGTGTTCCTTAGAAATATTTCTAAATATACAGAGTGTTCCGTTTTAACCTGCAAGAGCTTTGTTTTCGCAACCTTTAGTCCTAGATGTATACTTCCAATTGAAAAAATGTTCAAAATCAGATGCAGAGTTAAGATATTGAAAGTTCGAAGCAAAAATAAAAATGAGTCAAAAAATACAAAATTTAACTTTTTATACGGGCCCCAGGTCATCTTACTTAGATTTAGGGAAATATTCTCCATTGAAAAATAATTCCAACACAAAAAGTTTGAAAATTAGTACGACTAATATTCGCTGAGATATGAAACAGAGCGTTTTTTGACTTACACCACTTTTCACTCGCCGTCAATAACGCCTTTTGGGGGAAAATATAGCCGTTAACAAGGCTTTAAAATCAATGTGTGCACAGAGCGTGGTTTTTCAAATTGATTGCGGCTTTGTAGTGTGTTTTACAGAACATGGCATAACATTTGCATTTATCTTTGAGCAGCAGTGAAAAATAAATACTTTGTTTTTTTTGCTTCGACAACCTGCCATTCTTCTGAAAGGATCTCGTCTTCTGTATGGTTCCCTAAAAATAAGTCTTGGGCAGCTTTCTTTAAATTTGACGGTACCACAAATTCTTGACTGTTTTGAGATTGGCAGAGTTGCTTGACCAATTTAATACCGAAATTCTTCTTTCTGATTAAAATCTATCATTCGATTTAAAGATGTGACACGGAGTAGAATCTTGCTGAAAGATAATGTCACTAAAAGATGTGTCACTAAATATCTAACTGCTGTGTCTCGATGAAGTATCGTGCAGTATTCTTAATAAACAGCGGTAGTCACGCATTGTTTTATTTTAAGATATACATAGCTTCACCATTTCAAGAGCCCTCATGCACTCATAAACCAAAAAGGATGTGCCAAAGTGGAGAGAACGTCTTACACAAGATTTCTCATATGCTTTTCTTTTTGAATGTCAAACCTGAGCACCTTTTTTTGTTCAGATATTTCAAAAAAAAAAAAAAAAAAAAAACCATCACTGAAAAAAAAAAATAGACCGGGATCTCTCGAACTTTTTCGTTATTCATTACTAACAAGCTAATTTTCCGTTAGTAGCTTCATTTTGTCAAGACGCCCAACATCAGCCAGTACAAAAATTTTGTAAGTGGTAGCTAACAGGGGTAATAAGGACATAGTTTGTTGATTGGAGATTATCAAATATTTATAACTAACTTTTTTTATATAATTCTCATAATAAATTATCTAAATTAGCCGAAAAAAAAATTGTCCTACAAAATGCACGATTTGACCAAAGATGTACCATTTTTGCAACATGTACTATTTACGAAGACATGAAATATAATTACTAACTAGCTGAATTTGTTTTCGTCAGTTAGTTAATATCTATGTAATTTAAGACGCACATTGTCATACAAATTGCGTGGTATGCTTTTCTAGTCCGACCCTCTAAAGTTGTAGTACAAATCCCAAATATAAAAATAATTACTATCAAATTGAATCTTCGTAAGTAGTTTCGTTTCAATGAGACGCCCAACAGTTTCCTTTGCAAAAATGCTCGATTGTGGTAACTAGGAGGAGGAGCAGGTACATAATATGTTGATTTGATGATAATAAAGAATTTATTACTAACTGGGTTTAATTAATTCTCAAAATAATGATTGATATTAGCCGAAAAAATATTTGTCCTGCAAAATTCAAGATTTTATCAACGAGGTAAAACCCTTTCTAACATGTATCATTAACGAGATCATGAAATATAATTACTAACCAGCTGAATTTTATTTGATCAGTTAATTAATATTTATATGATTTAACACCCACATTGTCCTACAATTTGCGTGGTATGTTTTGCCGATCCTCCAATGTAATTTGAAATTCATACAACTGAAAATAGATTCATTCACTACATTTTGCTATTGGAGTTCAGTTATATTAGTACGCATGCGCACATATTTGTTTACTGTGTATTAGGTATTTCACGCTGGAGCCGACCATAACTGTGTGGAGTTATTTTATGTTTACCACGTGTTTATCGCTCTGAAATAATTTCAATTACTTTGTGAATTGTTCAAAATAATGGAGTGTTTTTTTATGCAATATATTGTGCGACAACACTCGCTTTCGAGAGAAACGCGAAGAAATCAAGAAATTTTCTCAAGATATTTTGCTTGTCGAAATTTTCTATCAGCTCAGAAGCAACATAAGCTAAAGTATTGTAATGTCGTACTACCGGAAAATTGGAATGACGACATAATCGGGTATCATTCCTCTTGCTATAAAGAATTTAGAGTGAAATCAAAATATTTATGTTAGCAATAATTTTATCATGGAAAAACTATTTTTTTCAACAATCATTTTGTAAATACATTATACTTTACATATTTTTCTGAAAAATTGGAGTATAATGCATATAATACAGTAAAATTAGGCCAAAAAATGGCCAAACCCAAAAAAAAAAAAAAGTTGAAACCTGTTGCAAATTACTTCTTACCCTTCCAGCAAAAAGGGGTAAAAGTCCAAGCACTTTGCGCGTCAGGTTGTGGGGGAAAGGAGGGGGGCGATATAATCCTCTTTTTAAACAAAAATAATGTCTATTTCTTAAAAAAAAAAATACTCATCTCGCAGAAACCACACTTTATGATAGTATAATAATAAACTCTCACAGACAAAATTCTAGTTAACTGGAGTGCACGGGGGTGGGGGGGGGGGGTCCATTTCGCAAATTGCGTCAATGGGATTTTTAAGGCAGTTTTTTCAAGGGGTATTTCTTTCCTTTTTGAGGCCTTTTATTCTGGATGGGTACTTCGTCTTAAGGGGTTCACCATCGCTTGGGGGGGGGGGGGAAGAACCTAAATTTGCAATCTAATGCAATCTAAATGAAGAAGATACTGATGAAGATGAGAGTGATACTAGCAGCGACGATGACGAATATTTGTCTGATGAGTCAGATGAAAATTAATTTATTTTTTGTGTAAAAGTAAAAATTTTTTGTTTATATCAGATAATAAAGTGGATTTATTTCAATAACTATGTTTTCACTTCACGTTATGTTTCGCATAGGAAAACGAAAATAACAATTATTGTAGGACTAGGGATATATACCTGTTTTCTCGTAGGACATTGTTTTATTTGGACACAAAACACACTAATCTATCACGTGATATTAGTGTCCCACGGTTACTAAAACCAAAAATGGTCCTGTGGTATTGACAACTTTGGAGAGTCGATCCAGAAAAGTATACCACGCAATTTGTAGGACAATGTGTGGCTTAAATAATATAAATATTAACTAACCAAGAAAAGTTCAGCTGATTAGTAATATTTCATGTCTTCGTAAATAGTGCATGTTGCAAAAGTGGGACATCTTTGATCAAATCGTGCATTTTGTTGGACTATTTTTTTTCCGGCTAATTTAGGTAATTATTATGAGAATTATATAAAAAAAAACAGTTATAAATATTTGATAACCGCCAAATCAACAAACTATGTCCTTATTACACCTGTTAGCTACCACTTAAATTTTTTTTTACTGGCTAATGTTGGGCGTCTCGACAAAATGAAGCTACTAACGGAAAATTAACTTGTTAGTAATGAATAACGAAAAAGGGCGAGGGATCCCGTTCTATAATACTTTTCCAACCTCGTTGCTCCTGTTTGAGCTTCTCTTTGTTCCAGGAGAGTCGTGCACGTTTCTGCTACATGTTTATCTTTGGTCTTACTTCGTAGATCCGCAATTGCAACTGCAGTTTGTGCAGCCGTCCAAGTGTATTTGGCGTGGAAAAGATAATTATACATTGTTTTCAACACTTATGGACGTAAGAAGCATTTTTCAACGATTATTTTGAGCAATATTTTTTTGATTTGGGTTTATCTCTGCCAGTTGATACAATTTTTCAACCTCGTTTACGTCGGTAACTTTTTAGTTGGTCAGTCCTTCTATATTCCTTTAAAATCTTTCATACCATAGATTATAAAACGTTAATTTGAATTGAGTTGGATAGTTTTTTCTAACTTTAAGAAATGATACAATATGTAACTTCGGTTTTTTCTTCTTTATCCCTTTCCCTCTTGACGACCTATTTTGAGCAATAGAATGCTTTTAAACGAGCGTAAAATTATCCTGGCACCAAGCTTCAAACTTTTGACAAACTATAGGGTGACAGGTATGCAGATAATTTCGCTACTTTTTAAAATTCACAGTGAATGAATAGATTATTCTAATATTTTGACCCATATAAAAAATTTATCCATTTTTCCAACGTGTTAATGATCTATAAATTGTTAAAATAATATCTGAAAAGTTGTTTAAATTGATTTGCCCATTCATGAATAACGAGTTTTAGTCTTTTTATTTTATTGCTTTCATTTTTCCCGACCCATGGACAAGTTTTGTTCAAACATTTCTGATATTATTTTATTTTGAATTTGGGTTGTAGAGCCAAGTTTGCCTTGACGATACGCTTTCATAACTTAATTATTTACACGTCTTACTGCTACTGTTAACTCGTCTCTGTCAAAATTTGAAAGCAATCTTAGTTTGTATTTGAAAACATTTTCATTATCTTTTCTTCACATCGATTGTAGTATGTTTTGATTTGCATTGCTACCTGTAAAATTTTGCTAATGGCGCATATACATTTTGAGAGTAAGTTGATCTTATCTTTATTTTGGGAGAAACTGAAATATCGTTGCCTATTTATACATTCCTTGTCTTCACTAATTGCTGCGTCTTTTTAACTATGTGGTTTAAGTGGTTGTCAAGAGTTGTTTTTTGAGTTGCGTCTTAACATGTGAAACTGCAATAATATTTTCAGCATTTTTTAATGCATTGTATTTTATTTTTCACAACATGAAACACTCTAAACAGTAATGAGGTTTTGAAAAACAATTGATTTGTTTAACCTTGGAAAACTTTGTACATTGTGATACTTCATTTACATCGCCATATTTTTTGTTTTAAATGATCTGAGTAACTTGAGTTTAAAATTGTGTGTACCAGTCACTAAAGCTCTAACTGCAACAAAAATTTTGTTTGTGATTCATTTTTCTGTGTTTATTTGTATTGCTAACTATTGCTCTAGTTTCAAAACATAACCAATGTGAATCCACATTCAAAAATGAAAGTTAACTAATTCTTCAAAATTACTAGATGAATCTATGAAAGAGCAAAGTATAAGAAAAGATTAAAGTCAATATTATAAAAAATTTAAATATGTGGACTAAATTATTACAAATTTTATTCTATCTAAAAAAGGATTTTGGCATCCGAATATCGCCATGAAATGCTTTTTAAAAATACTATTTTATCAAAAAAAAAAAAATCTTCGTTTTATATAAAAAAATGTAATCAAATACAGTAATTATGTAGAGAAAAAGTAAATGTATCACTCTGATTATCCCAGATTTAGATTTACTGATTTTTTGTGTGAGTTTAGAAAACCTTTTTGATGACTCACTGGAAGATCTTTCCAGATATTCAAAAATTTTCCAGATATCCAGGATCTTATACTTGAAATGTGAGGCAAAGTGAAATAGTAAAGATTACTATGCTTTTTCAAAATAAACAAACTGAAAATTCGTTCTGAAAATCACAGTATATAAAGAAAGAATTTTTTTGCCACTAAAATTGACCCTAAAAAAGTGGAAATTTTTCACTTTTTTTTTTCATTGGGCAAAGTCAAAAATGACATATTTTTGGAAGGAAATATTTTCTGTTCGATTGCAAAAAATACTTTTTACAGAGGCATGAGCAAATAAAAGGATAACTTAATAAATGGAAAGATAATAAAAGAATAAACTAATAAATTAAATAATTGATTTTAATGCATGAGGAAAAATAAATGAGTGAATAAATAAGAAAATAAGTGAATGAATTAGTAACACAGAAGTATTAAATGAAGTAATGGTAAATAAATTAGTTAACAAATGAATACGTAAGTGATTTAGTAAATGATTGAATAAGTAAACGAAATGAAATATTTCCCTTTGCATCATCCACTTTGCCCAGCATGCACTTGACTGATTGTGAAAATATTAAAAGCACAAATAAGCTAAATATTTTACTAAATAAACATTGCATCGAATATTAAAAGGTCCCAATTAATAATTAAACTGTTAATAACAAGAACTTTATTATTTGATAATTTCAATTTTTGACTTACAACACAATCTCTTCATTTATCAATTTGAGTATCAATTTTTGAAAATTGCTTGTATTATCATATGCTTTGGATTTCAAAGGTATTTTTTTTTTTTGACTCGAATAGACTACTCGAACAGACTATTATCATGACGTAAGTGGCGCTAAAAGTGGAGTAAATATTTCACCATTTCACTTTGCTCCACATTTAATGACCCTCCGTTTTAAGAGAAGTCCGGTTCAATAGGGTGCGGATTAATGAGTTTATTGTGCTTTTATCTTTAGCAAGATAAAAAGTTTTTCTATTGCTTCGTGTGTCCCCACTCCCGCCTAATTAAAAACTGCCCTCAAAGAACTTGTAAATAAGAATGTTGACTTTACAGTTATATAGTAAATGTTTTAGGAACAAATTGAAAGTACACAAAGTGCTGCGTCACAGAAGTTCTTTAAAGTAGCCATTGCCAGTTGTGATACTTGTTAAAAGCCTCTCTCTTAATAGCAAGGCAAAGCAAGAAAGCCCGTATGTAATAGCTTGCTGAGCATATCTCTCAAAGAAATTAAGGGAAACTTTTTTTTAAACCTCGCTATCGATTTTTTCATCAGTCATAGAGGGTAACTTAGGGCCATTCCGGTAAACTTTGGGCCACGTCAAATTGTTTAGTTAATTTGACTTTTTAATAGATGATCTAGTGCTGAACATTCTCATCAAGGTCATGAAATAAGTTTTCTACTCTTCGTTTTGCAAAAAAAAAATAAATAATTTGAATTTTGACATCTTGAATTCAAATTATGTTTTTCGCAATCACGAGTGTGTGTATATAGGCGTGTGTGTTTGTGTGTGGGGGGGTATGTGTTTGTGTGGTAGGGGTTATGTGTATGTGTGTGTAGGCATGTGTGTGTCTGTGTGCTGGCATAAGTGTGTGGGTAGTTGCGTGTATGAATGTGTGTGTGGGGGGGATTATGTGTGTGTAGGCATATGTCTGTGTGCAGGCATGAATGTGTGGGTAGTTGTGTGTATGTGTGGGTGTCTGTATGTATGCGTGTGTGTATGTGTTTGTATGTGTGTAGGTGCATGTATGTGTGTATGTGTTTGTGTGTTTATGTGTTTTTGTGTGTGTGTAGTTGTGTATGTATGCGCGTGTGTGTAGGATATGGATGCAACCTGGAGACGGCTTTCGCTAGAGGTGCAGCATCGTGAGGAGCCCATCGACGGTGATGGTGCGGAGGGTGGCGGTGGGAAAAATCAAAAGACGCCAAAAACAGTCAAGTGAGAACAATAAGCAATCGTAATTGCTCAAAAAAATAGTTTGCATAATATCGCACCCAGTCAAGAAAATAAACGCAATTAAAAAAAAAGCATTGGAGAAAACAAAGATTTAGTGCAATTGAAGTTTTAAACGATTTAGTCTCAAATATATAACATTACGCGCAAAAAAAAAAAAAAAAAATGCTGTGATATTTACTGGTTAGTTTTTACTGCCTGAATTAATAATAGAAACATAAGTTTCATTTTTTTTCTTAAAATTTATGAAACTTAAATGATGCGTTGCTATTTATTGCACCGTTCCCAATACTTTGGTAGTACAGTGGATATCTCTCGTACAACCGGACATTTTTTCCTGTTCATCGTAACTCCCGTATGGTGAAAATTAGTTGAAAGATTTCCACATAAAAAAGGGAATTCGACTCCCATGGGGACTTTTAAGGACTAGGTTTTAACATTATTTGGGGGACGGGGAAAAGTGGAATCAAATATTTTTATATCATTGCTGCACGTCTATAGATAGCACAAAAATTTAAATGGAACTTGGTATTCTAAGGGACCTCAAAGAGATTTGGAGTTGATTAAGTTTTAGTGTTCAAAGCTCAAAGAATAGAATAGAACATTCTTAGAATGTTCTTCGCTTTAAGCATGACTGATATTTAAGAAGTTTTCCAAGCAATCGAGCAGAAATGGTACTGATGGATATTCATGGGCACTAGCTGTGACGCTATTTGAGTGGATAGAATTCTTCGTATCAGTGGCGGCGATTCAAGGGGCAAGGGGGGCAGCCTCCCCCCCCCACTTCTTATAGTTTATTTATTTTATTTTCCAAAATTATAAAAAAAAAACGCATGAGTGTCGAATTTTTCAAATCGTAACTATTTGTTTTGCTTCGTATATCTGTTTACGAAACATACAAGCATTACATGCACAAGCAGTAACTTTTAGTTTATGTATTCATTGTTTAGATATTAGTAAATCGACTGTTTTACTTAAACAAGCCATACTTGCTTAATGAAGTTATTACCAAATGTTTGTGGTATCTTAAAATACTTTGGGATAAATAATGTAAGTCTTGTTTTTTGTAATATTCTTTAATTGAAAATAGTACTCCTTAAATGAGTGGGGGGTTCCTCAATAAATATTTTTGTAGATGTATATGCATTACAAAATTTCTTATTTTTATCATTTTATTTTAGCAATTAACTCCAAAAGTTATTAAAACGACAACTGAGTTCACAGTTGCCTCATCAATGAAAACTTTACCGGGAAGAGAAACAAGAGATTATTTGCGCTTTCTAATAAGGTAAGTTTATATTTTCTCCACTCACATGCGTAATTATTGCCCCCCCCCCCATTGCTTAGGGTACTGCAACAATGCAGTTTTAAAATACTGTATTTTATAACTATACGGGCATCCCTCGTATAACACGGTACTTTTCCAACACGTTTTCGATATTAAACGGCACAAAACTTGATTTTAATAATACACGGTTTTGATGCGCAATGAATTTTAAAAGATCGAAATTCAATTTTGTTTAATACATTGAAAAAATGCATGATAATAACTGAAAAAAGTTTAAACTTTGTTTTTATGAGACTTTTGCGAAAAATTGTCTGTCTTTGGCTTGAAAGTTTTGTTTCCCCGTATAAAAAACTAACTTTCAACTACTTTTTGCTTTTAGAACACTGATAAGAAAAATAAAGACGAAAATTATTTTGTTCCCAAGGCATTTAAAGAAAATAACATTAGGATTAAACATAAGTTAAATTTGGCTAACGATAAATAAAAATGTGTTCGAAATAAAATGTGAAATGAAATTAATAGAATAGTTATTTTTTAATTTATATTTTGTTCCGTTGCTGTTGCTGAGACAAACTGCATTGCTATAGAAAAGTTTAGATTTTTTTGCTCATAAAATGCGTTTTGGTAAAGAAAGTCGATATTCTTGAGCATAATTTTCATTTGAGGTATATAAAATAATTAGGTTGTGTCTTTTATAAAAACTCTTAATTTTAGATCAGAGGGCCGTTACAAGTTCTGGTTGCCAGTTTTTAATAGAGGGGCTATGCTAGAAAATAGAACCGGAAACTGCATTTTGTGATAAAATCATGAAATTCGACATGCATGTAGACAATGTCCTTATAAACATTTTTAGAAGGGTAAGCATTTCAAAATCCCCCCCCCTCCCTCAAAAAATCCTCCCAGCGGCAATTTTTGGTCAAAAATCCAAAGCTACCTTTAATTGTTTGAAAAACACCCACTCTTCCTTCTTTTGTGAGTTTTATTATACTTATTAAAGCGTAAAAAGCCTTCAAAATATCTCTTAATCTCCTAATTTTCATAATTTCAAAAACTTTGATTTTATCAAGCAAAACTTTAACTAACTCAAGTCTTGAACATTTCTAGAAGAGTTGTTTGAGAGATGTTTTTTATGTATTTTAAAGCACTATGTTAAAGAAAATAAATTCATTTATAGTAGAACCCAGTAATCCGAACCCCAGAAATTCGAAACATTAGAAAATCCGAACATATAAATTTACCAATAAAAACTGATTACGAAACTAAGAATAAAACTAGAAATAAAAAAAAACATAAACAAAGCTAGTAATTTTTTAAAAATTTGAAACAAACATTTCAATTGTTACTTAAGAGTGTATACAATACCGTGATTAGTTAAAACGAAACCAATTTTCATTTTTGGCGAAACAAAAAAGAAAACTTCAAACACTTTTTTCGCAATTTTTTGGAAGTTTGACTCACATTCTGCAGTCTTATAAGTTATATTTGCACTAGCGAAATGAGGGCGGAGGGAGGAGGGCACGGATATTTTGTTCATAGAACACCAAAATTTATTATTAAGATAGACTTTAAAACAAATATTAAGTTTTTTCTCAGAGCGTTCTCAGCGTTTGTTCTATGTTTTAAACGATGTAAGAGGAATAAATTATTAATTACTGCAATAAGAAGTTTAGTGCTATGTTAATAAAGATAAAAATATTGTTATTATAAATAAAATTGTTATTTATTGAAATATAAATCACTATTGCAAAAACTACGACTAAAACTACAACAAATCTGAGTAAGTGATATGTACAATGATTATACAGAAGATAATTTTAAAACGTTTGAATTTACAAGTAATTTACACAGATACATAGCTCTTTCCATTGCTGTATTTACACATCGACGTGCAGATAAGTTCATTTTTGAAGCACCCACAAGTTAATTGAGAGCAGTTGTTTTTTACACTTTCATGACATAAATTCGTTTTAAGCACTTGAAATTGCGGGCAAACTCAAACAAACAAGAACGTGCTTCTCATCAATTACTGTAAATCCTGAAATCATAAATTTAAGTTCAGGCTAAATTTTTAGGCATACTGTCTCATTAATAAGCACTAAATAAGTTGCCAAAGGGCTTCAGCTGTGTTTGATACGTTAATCATTGATCCTTGTTTGCTGGTGGAAAAACGTTTTCTAGCTTCATTTACAGACGAAAGTTACATGAAGACGAGTAGTAAAGATTCGATAAGATATTTGAAATTTTTAATCAGGTATACTTTCTTTTTTTTTTTTAGGTTAGGATAGGTATAAAAATGCACCAATCAGGATAGTCTCCATCTTTACCGCATCGTCAATTTTCCCCGACTTGCAGCAAAGAGGTCGTGTCACATCCTGAGAATGAGTCGAACCTTCTTTAAGCAACTGCTTTTTGCTGACCGAATTAGTGAACAAAATCTTGGACTAGTATTAGTAAAAAGTGTTTTCCAGCTACCATATTAAGCCCCATCTTCTTTCTCCCCTTTTTGTACAACTCATGGAAGTATGATATGCCTTAAATGACAGCGGGCGCCAGCAGTTCTTACGCATATTCCTCTGTATCCTCTTTCTGCAGCATCCAAAACATGTCCGAAATCCTACAATCAGCTTCCTCGTGATTTGATGGAGCTACAGGTGTCGTATTCAATGAAAATCCCCATCGAATCTTTAAGAGCAAATCAAGATGGTATAGGCAGTGCAATCATGAAAAACAATCGTCTTCTTATCTGCATTCCGGAGGAAACTGATCCATTTCTCTGGAAGCAAACCATTTTCTCCAAAATGATATCTTTCTCCTATTCCTCTTATATGTCTTGCATCTGTATCCTAAATAGACTTCAGATACTAAAACAAAAAATTTTCGGTCCTAGGTCGTTTTATGCGAACGATGAAAGAACCATCATAGACAGCATCACAATGTATCTCTGCACTTTTTCAAAAATTAGCATTCATAATTTTCATCTTCAGCGTCCTTTCTCAAAACGTTTTCGTCTTCTCTCGAGTAGTCTTCATTAGTAAGAATACTATTATTTAATTCATTGAGCAGGAATGTTATAACTAGGCTTACTTCCCGTTCAAAGAGCTCCATTTATTGAAATCGATGGAGGGTGAGGTTGATTTTCATAGAGGATAAATTCATCTAGGTTTAAATGTACGATATTGCAAATAATGAAAGGATTTGAAAATGAATCTCCATCGAATTTTAATCTTTTCATTAAACAGACTTCCTGGTTTTTCTAAAAAATGAAGGACTAAAAAGTTTTTTTCTGCCCCCGTGAATATGAAGTGACTTTTGAGTCACAATTCCTTTCTCTATGAATTTGTTGTAACTTTTTTCCCAACTTGCCTAATCTTCATGAGTTCCTCCACATATTCTTCGTCTACTGATATACTCCTCTCTAATGAGAACAATTCTTTCGATGTTTCAAGAAATGGATATCCATGTTCAACTATTGCTCTTCAAGACGTGACTCTTCCAGACCTTTCTTGAAAACAGGCTTTGGAAACTTAACATTTCTTCATTGCATTTATACAGCGTTTCTTTAAATGAGCCGAGGTAACTTTTTCAAATTGTGTAAAAAATCGATAACTTCAAGACCAAACAACATCTCTCTTCTTAACGCAGTTGGATCTGTGATAGTCGACAATTATACCCCCGTCTCCTTTAACAACCGCGTGGTTTTGCTTTTGCATCTAAGCATGGTCCAATCCAATTACGGAAAACACGTTTATTGCCTTTTTTACAACAAACATTCCTTCTTCGAAGGCTTTGTGTGCTTCTGGAAGGTTTGTGGGTTAAAGAAGATCTTTCATGAAAACTGGTAACCATCGAGCATACTTACTAAACAATATATGTACATCGCATAGTATAGCAATAAAATGGGAAAAAAACACAGAGTCACCTCCTTCAAAGGTTCAAAAAAGTTTATTAAAAGCCCCAGCTTTAATACAGTGCTTCAAAATTTGAACATTGGGATGGTGCTTTCTTTCTCGGATTTTTAAGTTATAAAAACTTCTCTGTCAAAAGTGTCTTCATTGCATCGATGTGAATCTTTTTGTAAGAAGTAGTTAGAGACATTTTATACTACCCTTTAGGTATGTTTTTCCGCCATAAAATGAGTAAAAGCTTACAAGTGATCGATATGGTAACGGAGAATTAACAACAGCAACAATAGTAATGATAGAAATAAGAAGACATTTCTAATTCAAACATTAAATTTTTTTCTATTAAAATTATGTTGCCTTGATATTAATTTCACCCATTTTCCTTGAAATCCTTACTCTCTTATACCCTTTGGAAATAGTTTCGATTATGCATGCTCTGTCATAAAAAACGAGGTGCGTCATGGCCGGATAATTGGACAGTTCGGGCAATTAGAGTTCGGATAAGTGGAACCCTACTTTGATATAACTAATTAAATTTAGAAACCAGTAATTATGTAATGAGGGGGGAAAATTCACGTCAGAGAATTTATAAATTAAAATATTGATTTTTTTTAAATAACCACTTTTTGTGAAGTTATTTTGGAAATTAGACGTTTAATGGAGCTTTAAACGGTAAAAAATATAATCAACATCTATGGAGTGATCAAAGCAATAATTTAAAAAATTATAATTAAAAAAAAAATCACTATTTTTGGTTTTGGACCAAAAATGGCTGCCAGGGGGGCTTTGGGGGGGGTTTTGGAATGCTTCCCCTTCCTAAAATATTCGTATATACGATGTCTACAAACATGCCAAGTTTCAAAATTTTATAACAAAATGCAGTTTCTTCCCCCGTAGCCCCCTGACTATTTCGTGTGTATGTTCCATTGAGTCGAAATTTCAGCTATTATAAAATTTGCCCATTAAGACTTTGGTTTCGATATAACACGGTACGCATTCCTTAAATCACATGATTTCAAAATCTCGTATAGCACGGTTTCGATATAACACGAAACATATTGACATGATTTGTGATATGTACATAATTAATTAGTTTAAAATATGAATATAAAAACTATTCATAAATAAATGTCGTATAACTCAATTTCGATGCTACACAGAACGAATCAACCGTGTTATATGAGAGATACATGTACTTGTTTTTAAAACATTGAGGAAAGTGATGATGAAGAATGTATTTTTTCTTCTATTTCTGGTAATTTTTTCTATGAATCATATTGCTTTAAACACTTAGAACAAATTCGATAGACACTTACTCAAATCGAACTCATATATAATGAGCATTAATTAAAGAAATGGACTAACTCTCTTCCTATTCAAGCCCACCAGTGGTATTAAATACTGCCGTGGGATGGGAAAGAACAGTATCTACAAAAATGAGTTTTTGAGATAGTTGAAGAAACGCGTTTTGTATTCCATGCATAGGGGAATGTTGAAATTTGACGATTTTTTCGTGCTTTATTTTCAATTGAAACCAAATAAGTAAACTTGCATGAAGTAATTATTGCTAATTTTTATACAGAGTAGAGGTGGGCAATTTCGTTCTTTTTAATGATCCGTTCATCAGAGGATCGTTCATTCTTTTGATCCGTTCACTCAACTCGTTCATTTGAATGACTTCGTTCATTTGAAAAAGTTGCAGGTGATCTCTCTGCACGACATACTCGTGTACATTCGAAGTGTTTCATTGTATCAGTTATGTTCTATGAAGGGATAATAAAGAAATTAATCTGAAAGTAAGAAAATATGCCTATGAAAAATGAATCAAAATATTTATTCAGGTTTAGATCTAAAACTCAATTATAGTTTATTCTGTAATATATTTCTCAGCTGCCGAATATTAAGATATGTTTAACATTCCAAAAATCAGCATGTAAAAAAATTAAGTCGTTAATTTTTTCCATCTACAGCACTGTATATGTTTGTATAGTATTACCAATACACCATATACAACGAAAAAAGTTACAACAACTATATCGGTAGCTCAGACGGAGTACCGGATACCTTAATTTAAAAAAAAAAAAAATCAGCCAAAAATATTAGGGAACTTCAAAATCATTTCACAGTACGGATGAGAATGGAAAAAAAAAACACTTTTTTAATCGGGAAAAAATTAGACAGTAATAGTCTTATCTAATTAAAAACTGAGAATATGTATCTATGTATGTATCTATGTCTAAGTTACTTCTACCGAACGACAGTGAACTGACCATCGAACCAGGTATCGATGGATTCGTCATCTACCCGTCTTTATGTTTGGCTATTTAACATAATCCTCCGATAATAATTAGCGGAGACATTCATGAAAAACTATTATGATACTTAAATTTCGACATAAAATCCCTGTTTTTCGAAGGCTTTCCTCCATTCAAATTATTATTCAGTGCTTCATCCTAACTTTCCGTAACAATGCTTTTAATCAAATTTGTAGCGGTGACGAAAATCATTGAGAAGAAAGATCTGTTGCCATTTTTTTTTGAATATGTGCAAGTAAAATTCTGACTTTTGTTTTAAAGGCTTTTCCTGTAATCTGGGGATTTAAAATGATTACTTTTTGATTATTTTTCCGCAATTTGCCGCAAAATGTGTTTTTGTTTAAGCCTGGTTGTTGAACACGTGTCCCTTGACATAACTTTTATTTCGGGGTAGACCGTGCAAAGCCAGGTGACGCAGCTAGTCCTTATTAAAAAATCTGTGGATATAATGCAAAATAAGTGACTTGGAAGACGCCAAACAAGTTAAAAATAAAGACAAATTAATATAGAAGATAGTTGATAGAGTAGAATATTGTTTTCCAACCAGTGGTTCGTGAGATTAATGAAGGAGGTTCGCGAAAATTATATTTCAATGGTGAATTTTTAAATATGTTCGTAAAAGATAACGAAAAATTTAATTTACGTACATAGTTACTGCACTTTTTTTAAATTTCTAAACAAATCAGACTTTGAATACACCACCAGCTCAGTCATTTCCAGCCGAGGACTGCAGTTTCGTGCTTATTAGCACTCATCAGCCCGGCATAGGAAAGTGACTGAGCTGGAGATGGAAAACCTCTTAAGGAAGCCAAGAGTGCGAAACAAACTGGTAGCTAATATAGAATTAGCAGACCAGACGAGTGAGCGAAGCAATGGTTCGGTTCAACTCGAAGATTGAACGCGAGGCAAGGTATATTCAGTAAATTACCGCCCATTAGCCAGGGCTAATGCAGAAATACGTGAAATACACCACCAGCTCAGTCATTTCCAGCCGAGGACTGCAGTTTCGTGCTTTAAGCACGATCTCCTTCTCAGTCACTTTCCTATGCCGGGCTGATGAGTGCTAATAAGCACGAAACTGCAGTCCTCGGCTGGAAATGACTGAGCTGGTGGTGTATTTCACGTATTTCTGCTTTATCCCTGGCTAATAGGCGGTAATTTACTGAATACAGACTTCTTTGCTCAAGAAAAGGTATTTAAAAAATCTTTGAACGGTTTAATAACTTTCCGCGGCAAAATAAACCCTTCAAAATGCTGCTGATTCTTATGTAAAATAATCTCCTTAATCAAAATATGAACTCCGTTTTGCCTCATCGGTCAACACTTTTTGCAAATGGCACCCTCCCCCCCCCTATTTTTTCTAGTAATTGTTTAGAGAAAAAAAAAAAGAAGCATTTACCAGTAACATGTTTCTGTTGGACAAAAAGTTCAAAAGCATGAACATTATAGTAAATTGGGAGACTCTTAGGGTTATTCCTGCTAAAATATCTACACAATCATCAAAAACTATCTTTTTGCCAAGAGATTTGTTTTACAGTTGTCACTCTTTTGTTTTCGGCATAAAACAATCTATGAGCCTTTCGTCCGACAAAAATTCCAACTTGTAATTCTTTAAAACATGTTTTGGAAACATCGCATACGCGTCCCACAGCAGATCTTCAGTAAGAAAATTTCCTGTATTATTTAAAATTATTCGAGCTTCTTTCTGAGGTTTAATAAGAATTTAATACCGTGTTATAAGCATGCTTATTTTCATTTTAATGTTAATTTATATTTCTGGAACACCACCCACATTGTTCTTCCAATTTCTGATATAGAAATTAACAATGGGGATGGTGCATCCCCAGTTATATAAATATACACAATGCTTTATTATAAGCATACTTTTGCATTTTTACGACTATATTTTCGTTTATTGTAATCAACTGCTAGGAAAAATTAAAAAACTGTTTTTTGTTTTCTTACATGTTACTAATTTTAACACCAGGTGGTTCGCAAAGAGAAAAATGTTGTGAACCGCTGTGTAGAAGACAAAAGGATCGCCAGAAAAGTGATAAAATATTTTTTTTAGAAATAATTTTTGCAACAAAGAGTGAGAAGCATTTTAGCGGGTGTGTGGGACCCCCATCCCCGAAAATATTTTTAATCCGTAACAGAAGTGGAAAAAGTAGGACGTAACAGGGGACGTGAGGTCTCAGAGACCGCTCTACCTTCAATTTTTTTTTTAATCGTGTAATTAAGATACATTCCTGTAAATTCCCTTAAATATTCTTTGCACTTTTGTTAGCTCGGGGAAAAATATATATTTGAATTTTGAACTGAAATATACCTTTTCCGTGGAAGTTTACCAAATGCCTTAAGATTTTTCGATAGAAATCATATGCTGCACTAAATAGTTTATTATTTGTAAAAAAATAAATCTATTATCAATTAATGATTTGAATTTAGTTGTTTAATATATACAGGACATTTTAATACCAAAAGATTGATTATATCACATTGCGGGAAAATTTTGACCGCCCTTCAACTATTAGTATTTCACACTGTATTTCCAGGAATAATGCAGCCTTTATTGTCCTTAGAACATCATTGCGTAACTTTTGCAAACATTTCAAACAATTCTCAACCTCATCTGGAATATTTTGCATTTCTTCCGCATAACGCGTATAAGATAAATGAATCTATATCCGCGTTTCTAACGTTGTATAAGAGCCATGTCTACTACTGCCAAAAACTAACACTCAAGGGGAGGAGCGTTCTCACAGACCGCTTCTAAAGAATACAATGAAATTTAAACCAGACGCACTTACCAAAACAACCTTATAGGCAAGGGAGGTGTTCAAGGTCACAAAAGCTCTTTGGGAAAACGATTCAATCGGACTGAAATTAAAATAGGGATGGTGGGATGAACTTTTGAGCGGTGTGTGAGACTGCACCTCGCTTCTTAAGGATTAAAATCATCAAAACCCAACTTTTTTTATTCTTTTACCTATGAAGGAAAGTATTGTATTCATGGAAAAGTTTTCACTCAAATTATCGGTCTAAATTCTTATTTTCGGCCCGACCACACGGGCATATGTAACTTAGAACGTATGGACGCCCGAAATATCCATTTTGGCGATCCTTGAGTTAATTACTACGAGTGTTCTCGTGACGTCTGTATGTGCGAACGTATCTCTCAAAAACGGAATGCCGTAGAAAGTTGAAATTTTGTATGTAGACTCGTAGTTGGGTCT
Source organism: Uloborus diversus (assembly GCF_026930045.1). Lineage (NCBI taxonomy): Eukaryota > Metazoa > Arthropoda > Arachnida > Araneae > Uloboridae > Uloborus > Uloborus diversus. The sequence goes on along the minus strand of NW_026558535.1, from coordinate 79,595 downwards.
AGTTGTGCACCTCCCATTTTAATTGCATTCGAATGTTCCAGAAAGGGTCTTTTGGGGAAATATCAGTGTTAATTTCAATGCAAACTCAAGTGATGTTATAATTTTTCAAATCTGGTTTCAATTTGGTGCTATTGACCATAATTATGCAAAGTGAAATAGTTCATCTCATTTACTCATTCATTCATTAAATGAACTGCGTATTCATTTATTAATTAGTTCATTTACATTTCTTGATAAAGGAATTTTTAAATGAACTCATTCATTCACTGATTTTCTTATTCATCTCTTCTCTTATTTCTCTCAATTTTATTCACTCCTATATTTTAGAAAATTGATAAAAGTGATACGTATTTATTTTCCCTCATATTTATGCACTTCAATTATTCGTTGAATGTTACAACTAGAGGCGTTGTCCGGCATTGCCCGGTCTACCTTGAAAATAAAAATTGTGTCGAGTGACGAACATTCATCAGTCAAGATTAAATGAAAGAAAAATAACATCATGCATAATTTCTCTTCCAAACAATATACTATATATTAAAATCTGTTCGCGTCCGTCTGTCTGTCTGAAGATCGATCTTCTCGAGAACCGCTGCGAATCAAGAGTAAACGAGATACCGATCCATTCGAAATTTTCCAAAGAAAACAATCGTACCAATCTCGTAATTGTGCAACTTTAATTAGCGGAGATATTAATTAAAACGTTAATTAACATAACGTTATTCGGGAATTTTTATTTCTTTCTTGTTGCCATTTTGCATATGCGTGAGCAAGTAAAATTCTAATAATTGTTTTAAAAGATATTTTTTTGGCTGCTGTCCAAATCTTAAAACAACGTTTCCATCTAGAATTTCATTTTAAATTAGTTTAAAATTGGTTGCCCTATTCGGACATAGCCTTTATTTTATCGTCTGTCCTTTTTTTTTTAATTTTTTTCGTTCAACGTTCTTAACTCTTTTCAGCATATGAAAGTTGTTTCTTTAGTTATGTTTATTGATTGTAGTGTAAGTTTATCATTCACCGGCCTCATATTTTGGTACACTTAGGATGTGCGACTAATTATGTTTATTTTGTTGGACTTTTTCCCGTCACATGGATGAGTTTTCGAATTGTAACAAGTCTCTTTTTCTTTCCTGTTTCTATTTTTTAAATACAGTTTATATCGTTAAAAGAACATGTTAAATTAATATTGTTTGGATTTCTATGTGAAACAGAGCTGAACAAAAAAGACTGTTTTTAAGGATTTTAACTAAAGCTAAATTGGAATCTGATGACTTGGTATTAAATGAATGCTTATTAGTAGTTATTTAGTTTTGGTGCTTTAGTTTCACGTAATCAACCAAAAAGTATGTGTCATTCTATGTAAAAAGCTGATTGTAATTGTATATAAATAGTTCACATATAGTCTATCAGATGTAATTAATTTTAACGTGAGCACAGATTATAGTTGATAATGCATATATTTTTATCTTTTGTGCTAGTTGAAAATACTCATAGCTTGTATCATTGATAACTATGATTAACGTTAAAGATATTTTTGCCAAAAATATGCTCTACTGGTGTTTTGCAAACCTTGCATTACGCGTATTTATTTACTCCTTAGCGCTTTAGAAACTTATGTCAGAGTAACACAAAAACATCAATTGGACATCTCTTTCATTTTTTAAGTAGCCCGTGCAACGCCGGGTACGCAGCTAGTGACGACATATATTAAAACACTTTTAGGAAATTGAAATGAGAAAGATAGATTTAAAAAGCGTTACCACACGTGAAATCACAAAATACAATAAGTTTAAGAAATTATAAAATAATTTTGAAAAGAAAAAGTACCAATTTCAAAATTGCTCTAAAAAGTGAAAAATAATTTCATTCCTTGAACAGCATCGATAATGCTTTCAAACATAATTTTTGAAGTTGGCGCAAAAACGCTAGATGAAATCATTTGTATACATAGCCACAATTTACTACAACTATGAATTCAGCCGGACCCAGTTTGATCAATAACACTCGCATTCATTATGCATTGATGACAGCACATTTGGGTAACGGTTTTAATTTTTCGTTTTTAACTTTGGATGATTTTCTGAAAACACATGAACGAAGTATGGTTACACATGATTATACTTTTTGTTTTTGTGCCAACTTCAAAAACTATGCTTAAAAGTATTATCGATGGTATTCAAGGAATAAAATTATTTTTCATTTTTAGAGCAAATTTTAAGTCGGTTTTTAATTTTTTTTTTCAAAATTATTTTTTTCATTCCTCTTTAAAGAAATTAAAAAGTTCCATTCCTTAAGTTTTTCCACATCTTCGGGAGCTTTGAAAAGCGAAACGTTTTCTTTGCCTTATCAGGAAACATTGTTGCACCCGGGTTTCCAAACCCGAGCCGTCTTCAGTCACACGAGATTTAAGGTTTGAAAGGAGCCAATCCTGCTGGATCCCAGGATCCTGCGGGATTGAGACTTAATTCTCCTAATTTAATTTTAATGTTACATAGAAAAAGTTGTGCTTTTTAGGAAGGAGTGCTTATTTTACTTGTATTAGTAGTTTTCTCAAAATCCATGCACCAGTTGTAGAGCACTACTAAGTAAGGGCCTAACTAGCAATTATCGCTTGTTGCACAAAAGTGTGCCCTGGAAATATTTCTTTGCTTCGTAACAAAGCATTGCTTGCATGGAATGAGAAAGGATTTTTGCTCAAAAAATAATGCACTTGATGAAAGCCGTTGGTTTTAGTGAGATTAAATAAATGTGGACACTTAGCAAAATATCTTCATAACCTCTTTACCTTCTGAAGTAAATTTTGCGTTTCTTATACTTAATTTTGCTTAAGAACTGTAAATTGCAGTTGATGACGAGATATCTCGTCCATTTTACATGTAGTTCTGGGACTGTCCAACTGCAAGGGGGTTAAACAAAAACGATGCCGACTGGATATAGGTTTTTCTGTATCCAATTTAACTTGCATTGAGAATAAAAACGTTGTGGCTTCATTTACATTTGTCGCTGTATCAGTACACTTGATTCATTAAGGTAAGAAGGGAGTGCTGTTTGGTTTCACCAAGTCGCAGTCACAGTAAAAATTTTTGGATAACATTATTAATTTTACCTATCACTTAAAAAAAAACATTGAAAAGCTTGAGCAGTTTAACTTATTGCACTGTCATGTGAGTCATCCTATGTTTCATCGAAATTTCTGTCGCTTCTTTCAGAGTCGTGCTGAATATAAAAATGTCAGGCTTTTCTTTGCTTTCTTCTTTGAAAAAATATATTGTGCAACTTTTTAAGTTAAAGGTTTTGAGCTTTTTTTAATATCCTGGATTTTAAACTTTAATGATGGTTTTCGAAAATGTTTTTAAGTTATTCGCATTTTCTCGATTGCTGAACGTCTAGAAACCTTGAATGGAAATACCAATTCATTTTCCAAAAATATACTCTATTTTCATTGTGTTCTTAAATGGTCAATTCACAGTTTATCATATGAGTCAGAGTTTTTCTTGCTCTTATTGCAGACATACGAGGAAGATGATTCAAACTTTAAATGATGCTTGTGAAAAAGTAGTTTTATGAGCGGCAAAAGCTGGAAAACGAGTCAATGGAAAAAATTTTAGGGACTGGAAATCCCCCGATATTAATCCCGCTAAATATCTGCAGATTTATGGAGGGTAGCGTTTAATTTTTTCAGGAATTTTTGATTTGCCGTTTTCTTCATTTAAGAATGATTATTTTGACGGGAAACTTTAGAGTCAACTGAAGCTTCTAATTGAAGCTTGATTGTTGAACACACGTCGCTTAACACAACATTTATTTTCGAGGTACACCGTGCAAAGTCGGGTAACGCAGCTAGTTTACAATAAAATGCATTGCTCTTTGTGTATGTAGTGTGTATGTAGTGTAGCTTTCAGAAGAAATTTTCCATTTGTTCCTTTTGAAAAAGCCAACTCATAACTTTATAACTTTGGCTGTCATTCTCCTACTCATTTTTTGAAATGATGATATATATATTTTTTAAATAATTTAAGTAGAGGAATGTGGGGCAAAGTGAAATAAAGGGGCAAATTGAAAGTTTTGAAATATCTAATCCGCCTTTAGCGCCACTTACCTAGTAATATTTTTAATTGTGTAGTAATGGAAGTAATGTAGTCTATTCCAGTCAAGAAAAAATTACGCCTGAAAAGCAAAGCATATGATAATGCAAGCAATTTTCAAAAATGGATACTCAAATTGTAAAATTTTGTTGCAAGTGAAAAATTATGCTGATATTATCTAATAAAGTTCTGTTAACATTTTAAACATTAATTGGGACTTTCGGTGAAGTATTTATTTAAATAATATGTAACTTATTTGTCTTTTTTACATTTTTCACAATTAAGTGCATGCAGGGCAAAATGAAATAGTTCATTTCGTTTACTCATTCAATCATTTACTGAATCACTTACGTATCCATTTATTAGCTAATTTATTCACATTCCTTCATTTAATAATTTACTTATTAATTAAATCATTCATTCTCTTATTTTCCTATTCATTCACTATTTTAATTACTTATTTATTTTTCCTCTTGTGTTAATTAATTTCATTTATTTAAGTAGATTATGGTTTCAGTATTAGTAGTAGTATCCCTTAGTTAATCATATTTTATTTGCTCTTTAATTTCTTCAAAAATATTTTTCCCAATCGAATAGAAATTTTTTTCATTTGAAAAATATTTCATTTTTTCTTTGCCTCATGAAATAAAAGTGAGATTTCCATTTTTTTTTTGAAGGCACAAATTTACTGCCAAAAATAGAAAATATTTTATTTTTGGCATAATTCGATGCAAGTTTTATAATGAAATACAATGTTCTTCGTTTAGGTACTTAAATATTTAAAACCAATTTTCAATTAGTTCATTTTGAAAAAGCTCCGTCATCTTAACTATTTCACTTTACCCCACATTTCCCTACATTTGTGAGAGGAAAAAAATGCGTGTTTCTTATGATTTTTAATTAAACTTTCTTTGTCAAGAAATTTCTTTGTTATTTTTCCAAGACAAGGTACCGTTAGATTTTTGGAGAATCGTCCAGTTGTGATTTAACCTTAACGTAATATATTTATCTCTTAGAAAGTAAACGAAGAATTAGGAAAGAGAAAAATGATTAAAAAAAAATAATGTTATGTAAAGCTGGTTGTTTGATTTTTCTAACTTTCTTGAATTTTTATGCTGCTGAGAAGCTCTTTATCTTATACTTTTTTGCAGCTGATTCAGTTCAGGTTGGACAGTTTTGTTTGAACTTCTCAAATTGACAATTCTTTTAGCTTTTAAGAACTTAAATGTCTCTTGCCTTTTTCAAAACGTATTGTTTGGAAGATTGCATGATAGTTGGAAATAGTCGTTTTTTTGAAATGAATGAAAATACAATGTTAGGTATTAATTCAAATTGGAATTGTATAAGTTTCATTCTCTAAATATGAGGAAGCACTTGCAAATTTTGTGTGCTTTGATGTACTGTTATTTTTGTAAATTATCTAATATCTTTCCCAGTAACATTGAAAAATGTCTTTTTTAATTTCTCCTGGCTTTATTACTCTCAATATTGTTACAAATTCTGTAAATAGTAATTATTGTAGGAACGTAACCTGTAAATAGTTTCCCGTAATGAATATACAACCCCTTTTTCATATGGCTAAAATATACGACCCCTATTCCCTTTTTGTTCATTGATAAAATTTGATAACGGTCAACGCATTTCGAGAAGCGTGTGGAATATTTGAGAAAATTCTTTTCGGTGTATTTAAGCCGTTAGCGATGGATAAACAGTTAGTTTCGATTGATATTTCGAACTGAGAAGATTTTTGCTCTGTTTATAGCGAGGCATTTCGCTGTGTTGTTTTCGTATTTGGAAGTAAATACGTGTGTAAACGTTGAGTTTACGGTGTTGTGTGATAATTGCTGATGAATAATTTAGCAGTTGTTGAAGATCTTTCCTGTACATAGTGTAAATAAATTTCCTGTGTTTTTATCAAGAACTGTTTCTTCATTTCAAGAAAGTGGAAGTCGCACCGAATCCGTTACAATTTGGCGCCCAACGTGGGGCTACTTCAGGACTTTCTTGCAGTAAGTGTGACTTTGGACATTTTTTCATAAAAACTTTTTGAATTTGGACTTTAATTTTATGGTGATTACTCGCGCAATGGATGAACAATTAAAACAACTGCTTGATGCAATCAACTCTGTTAAAAATGAATTGGCGGCTAATCAAGACCAATTAAAAAGTGATTTGACTGCAAGTTTTACTGCAAATCAAGAACAATTAAAAAATGATATGGCGGCTAATCAAGAACAATTAAAAAGTGATCTGACTGCAAGTATGTTGGCAAATCAAGACCAGTTAAAAAGCGATTTAACGGTGCTGAAAAAGGACTTAACGTCTAACCAAGAAGAAATTAAAAACGACCTTATTTCGGTGAAGACTGTGATGGAAAATAAATTTAATGACATAGAGCATCGAGTTGATGCTATTGAAGAAAAATTTGATACCGTTGAAAGCCGATTCAATGCTGTAGAAAATAAATTTGAAGAAGAAGATAGAAGATTTTTTTCTATTTAAAGAAGATATCTTTAAGGACGTGGAAAGGAGATTGGCGACCGCGGAAAGCAGCTCTGTACAGTTTGGCGCTCCCACATCGGTTGCTCGACCGTCCATTAAACTTGCCACATTTGATGGGAAAACTTCGTGGCAGGTTTACAAAACTCAGTTCATGATAGTGGCGGATGCGAACGGATGGGACTCTGCTACCAAGGCCTGCCATCTTGCAGCATCCCTGAGAGGTGACGCAGCGGACATTCTTCAGACCCTTCCGGACGGCCAGCGCCTGGATTTCGCCACCCTCACATCTGCGTTGGAGCTTCGCTTCGGTGAGAAGTGCCAGAAAGATTACAGCCGACTCCAGTTGAAGTCCCGTTTCCAGAAAACCGGGGAAACCCTGCAAGAGCTAGCGGCGGACGTCGAGAGATTGTCTCATCTTGCTTTTTGTGACTGTCCTGCGGATGTTCGAGACAACCTGGCACTCAACTACTACATCGACGGGGTTCGAGATCCGGAAATCCAGAAAGCTCTACGGATGGCGGATGTCAAAGACCTGAGTTCTGCTGTTGTGTATGCGATGAAGTTAGAGGCCGCCCAGCAAGCAACCCGCAAGGATCGCCATTCAATCCGCGGCGTGAAAACTGATGAGCCTGATCCGGTTTCGTCACGTTTTGCTGAACTGGAAAAGCAAATAAAAGAAATTGCAGGAATCCTCAAAAGGACTTCGGCTCCCAAGGACCATAATGGACAATCACTTAAGTGCTGGAAATGTGGTGGCGAGGGTCACTTACGAAGAAACTGTGAAGCTCGCCAAGAAACCAGAGGGAAGAGCACCTCTCCCTCCCATTTCCAGGAAAACTAAGCCATGGCAATCTCGCGCGGCGGAGGTCGCCAAATTGGAATGAGCCCCATCTTAAAGTTTTCCAGATTTCATCGACGAGTGGCGGCAGTAATGGACTGTTTGTTTACGCATACGTAAACGGGTTTCCCTGCGAACTAATTACTGACACTGGAGCCAATGTTACAATCATTAGAACAGATGTGGCTCGTCAATTTGGACTCAACATTCTATGGACGCCGCCCTACGTTACCCTCCAAACTGTGACAGGTGACAAGATCGAGATTGAAGGTAAAGTAAACTTAGAAATTGTGTTTGGAAACGCCACTTACCATCATACGGCATTCGTTGCTGCTATCACAGACCCCTTCATTCTCGGATTGGACTTTTTAAAGAAGTATGACTTCAACCTCGACTTCAAGACAAATGAGCTGCACTCGATGAGAGCAGACATAGCCGTTTTCCCCGCAGAAAGTGATGTAAAATCCGCTCATCAAATAATAGCCCAAACAGATTTATCGATTCCCTCAAGATCAGAATCATTAATACCTGGCTCCATTGAAGAAAGCAATAGTTTTCGATTTGGACTCATTGAATCCCCCAACCTAAACAATAATCTAAAAGGAGTGGTGATAGCATCTACGCTTGTGGACATTTCTAAAGATGTAATTCCTGTAAGAGTCGCCAACGTGAGTGAAAGGCCAAGGAATATTCGGAAAGGTGAAGTGTTAGCAACTTGTACTCCAGTAAACTGCATCATTAGAAGAATCAACTCCCCCGAGACTGTGTCTTCTGAGTCCTTGACATCGAAGTTACTTGGGAGTGCGCCATTATCGAAAGATCAAAGAACTGCTGCGGAACAATTGGTGGAGGACTTCAAGCATCTGTTTTCATCTACATCGGAGGATGTGGGCAGGACGAATTTAACGCAGCATAGGATCTACACTGGAGAACACCTCCCTATTAAGCAGCATCCAAGACGACTACCATTCGCCAAGAAGGAAGAAGTTGAGACCCTCCTGAAAGAGATGAAGGAGAATGATGTCATCGAACCGTCATCCAGTCCTTGGGCTTCTCCCTTCGTCTTGGTCCGAAAGAAAGATGGCTCCACCAGATTTTGTGTCGATTACCGACGGCTGAATGAAATCACCAAGAAAGACAGTTACCCTCTTCCACGGATAGACGACACCTTGGACACTCTTTCCGGACACAAGTGGTTTTCGACCCTGGACTTGAAGAGCGGCTACTGGCAGGTTGAAATACACCCTGATGACCGTGAGAAGACAGCGTTTACATCTGGACAAGGCTTATGGCAGTTTAAAGTGATGCCCTTCGGCCTCTGCAATGCACCAGCTACGTTCGAGCGTCTTATGGAGACAGTGTTAAGAGGACTTTCCTACGAATCCTGTCTGGTCTACTTAGACGATATCATCATCGTGGGACGCAGTTTCGAAGAACATCTGGCAAATCTTAGGAAGGTGCTGCAGAGGCTTAAGGAAGCCAATCTGAAGTTAAGCCCGTCCAAATGTAATTTGTTCCGCCGGGAAGTGAACTACCTTGGTCACATCATCTCTTCTGAAGGTGTACAAACCGATCCAGAAAAGGTAGCTGCGGTCAAGAGTTGGAGTCGTCCCGAAAACATTCATCAGCTGCGAAGTTTCCTGAGGCTCTGCACGTACTATAGGAAGTTTGTGAAGGGTTTTTCCAACATTGCACGACCTTTGCATAAGCTGACGGAGAGCAAGCAAAAGTTTGAATGGTCCAAAGAATGCGAAGATGCATTTCTACGACTGAAGGAGGCTTTAACATCAACGCCTATCCTCGCCTATCCTCAGCCTGAAAAATCCTTCATCCTAGACACTGATGCGAGCAACGAGAGCATCGGAGCTGTTTTATCCCAAGAAATTGACGGAAATGAACATGTAATCGCTTACTGGAGCAAATGCTTATCAAAGTCGGAGCGGAATTACTGCGTCACCAGAAAGGAGTTACTGGCCATAGTGAAAGCTGTAGAACACTTCCATCATTACCTTTACGGCCGAAAATTTCTGCTTCGGACAGATCATGCCTCATTAACTTGGCTTTTGAACTTCAAAAATCCGGAAGGTCAGATAGCCAGATGGATACAGCGGCTCCAGGAATATGACATGGAGATCAAGCATCGAAAAGGGTTATCTCACGGTAATGCTGACGCTTTATCAAGGAGACCCTGTCCTGAGAACTGCCACTATTGTTCCCGAATCGAGAAACAGTATGGAACGACTAGCCCTACCGCCTATCAGGTGACAGTGACTCCAACATCATCAGAACCTGATCCATGGAGTGATGACCAAGTTCGAAAAGATCAACTTGAAGACCCCGACATAAAACCAATTTTAGAGTTCATGGAAAGTGACAGTCGACGCCCTAGCTGGCAGGACGTTTCCATCTTCAGTCCTGCAACAAAAAGATATTGGGCTTTATGGAACTCGCTCCATTTACGGAACGGCGTGCTGTACCGAAAATGGGAATCTGATGACGGCAAAACATCTAGGTGGCAGTTACTACTTCCCCGATCAAGGATTTCAGATGTTTTGAAAGAAATACATAGTAGTGCGACTGGAGGACATTTTGGTGTCTTGAAAACCCTCAATAAAGTTCGGGAGCGCTTCTTCTGGAGCAAGGCGAAGGATGACGTGGAGAAGTGGTGCCATTCTTGTGACGCCTGTGCTGCTCGTAAAGGACCGAAGAAGAGAAGCAGAGGGAAGCTACATCTGTACAACGTTGGAGCTCCTTTCGAACGAATTGGGATCGACATCCTGGGTCCTCTACCAAGAACTGCTGATGGGAACAAATACATTCTTGTTTCCATCGACTACTTCACCAAATGGCCGGAAGCATATCCCATTCCAGATCAAGAGGCTACTACCGTAGCAGAGACTCTAGTCCAACATTGGATCTCGAGATACGGAACACCTTTGCAGATTCATTCCGATCAAGGGAGGAATTTCATCTCTGCTGTGTTTAAGGGCCTATGTCAAATTTTTGGAATTGAGAAAACTAGGACAACACCACTACACCCACAATCGGACGGCATGGTGGAGAGATTTAACCGCACAATCCTGAATAATCTCTCACTTATGGTATCCAGAAATCAACAGGATTGGGACAAGATGCTACCTTTGTTCCTGCTGGCCTACCGCAGTGCTGTCCACGAGACTACCGGATATGCCCCATCTCAGATGCTCTTCGGACGAGAGCTTCGGCTACCTTGTGATCTCGTCTTCGGTCGTCCTCCGGATGCGCCTTCATCGACTGAGGAGTACATCCAGGATCTCCAGGCCCGGTTGGAAGACGTTCATAACTTCGCACGAGAGCGAATCAACATCGCGGCGGAGAAGATGAAGCCCCGATACGACACAAGGTCTACTGGACATGAATTCAACGAAGGCGACAAGGTTTGGTTATGGAATCCCATCCGACGGAAAGGTCTTTCACCCAAATTGCAGTCGCATTGGGATGGACCCTACAAAGTCGTTAACCGACTAAATGACGTCGTAGTGAGGATCCAAAAATCACTTAATGCAAAACCTAGGGTTGTACATTATGATCGGTTAGCCCCATACTATGGCCATAGTTCATGAGTATTACGTAAACAACCATGGTTGATAACATAAAAGTTGTAGATAATTTTTGCTTTTAATGTTTAGTAATATTTCTTGTTATTATTGTGTTTTCTGTATCTGTTAGTTATTAATTAATGTGTATATTTGTAAACTTGTGATAGAAGTTTGGCACCCTTTCTGGGGATTGTACTGCCCGGGACGTGCAGTCCTTGGGAAGGGGGCAATGTTACAAATTCTGTAAATAGTAATTATTGTAGGAACGTAACCTGTAAATAGTTTCCCGTAATGAATATACAACCCCTTTTTCATATGGCTAAAATATACGACCCCTATTCCCTTTTTGTTCATTGATAAAATTTGATAACGGTCAACGCATTTCGAGAAGCGTGTGGAATATTTGAGAAAATTCTTTTCGGTGTATTTAAGCTGTTAGCGATGGTTAAACAGTTAGTTTCGATTGATATTTCGAACTGAGAAGATTTTTGCTCTGTTTATAGCGAGGCATTTCGCTGTGTTGTTTTCGTATTTGGAAGTAAATACGTGTGTAAACGTTGAGTTTACGGTGTTGTGTGATAATTGCTTAATTGCTGATGAATAATTTAGCAGTTGTTGAAGATCTTTCCTGTACATAGTGTAAATAAATTTCCTGTGTTTTTATCAAGAACTGTTTCTTCATTTCAAGAAAGTGGAAGTCGCACCGAATCCGTTACAATATTTTAATATGAACTCGAGTTTTCAAGCTCTATACTATCTGAAGTGTATTAGGAATTTGGTCTTTCCGTTTTTTTTTCTGTTTTTTGGCTAAGCTTTTAATCTGCACAGTGTTTCTAGTTTAAAATACTAGTCCGTTTTTTACTGAACCTGTTATCATCGCTTATTGTTCTAAATTATCAAAAGACTACTGTATTTGAATATTAATGTAATATAAATTCATTTTTAAGTTTTTTATGTGTTATACAATAATAAACCTTTTTTTACCAGCTCAAGCCTAAACACGGGATTGAGTAACAATGAATGGTGCAACAAACTCAAGCAACAAACCGTGAGTCACATAAATTTATTTATTCTTTTATAATATGTTTTGATTCTGAAAATATCACTTCACAGGAACTCAATTTCATGAAAAAAAGAATTAGTTTTTGAATTTCTTAAATTTTTATAAACATAAAAAACACATTGATGCTTCAGCTTGGGAAAACTAAAAAAGTTTAGTGAAAAAAAACCGTGTTGATACAAATATTCGAATAAGTACTTACAATATTTTTCCTTGAAAAAGTAATTAGATTAGAATTTAAATTGATTAACTTTGAAATCTTTTTTAAGATTCTAAAGCTTAACTTACATATAATTCATTATTAAAATGCAAACATATAGAAGTAATGTAGGGTTATTGGGAAAATAGCAATGTCGGGGTATTAAGTAAAAACTTCATTTAATGTAAAACTAGATCAAGAGTACTTTTTTTATATATTCCAGATTTCTGGTATTTTTTCGACTTAATTACTGAATTTTCAGTACTTTCCATTACGCGTTATTTAAAACTTTCTTCTGCTATTGTTATGTACCCCTATAGCTCCCCTTCAAATTAAGTAATGATTACAATTCACCCTAGGTTTCCTCAACAAATGTGCAAACATAATTCTGCCAGAAACAAATATTTTTTTTTAAAAATAGTTTGATTATCCAATCCCAGTTATGAATATGTACTCGTATATATTTGAACGCGTTTAAAGGTAACAATATTTTAAAAAAGTTTCATAATTATAAGGGAGCGCAAAATACTTTGTCACAATTTTCACTTATGGTTTTTTTACCAGGTTTTGGTTAGTATTTGAGCCAAAGCAAATATGTAAATCAATGAGGCATAGCTTTGTACAAGTTTAGTAAAATAATCAGCTTTCTATTAAATGCCGAAGTATGATTAATTTGTTTTTCCCTGTGCATTTCGAGTGTGACAAAGTGCCCCATGGCAGGGTCTTTAGTCACAGGGTAAGATGTATTTAGTGACATGTAATTTTAAAGGAAAAATTAGTTTAACCGTTATTATCTTTTTAAATTATACTTATATTATTTAAATGAAATGTATCAGTTGTAATTAATTACATAATTCACAATAGTTTACTGTACTGCAATCATAAAATCAAACAAAATGTTACTCAGTAGCCTAGTTATACAGGCTTAGCCACTTGAAATTTCAATTACCTTCTTTTGCATCACTATTTTCACAAACGTGGTAAATTTTCTTTGCACGTCATTAATTGTATCCACACTTGTGACAAAGTGCCTCACATTTTTTGTTACAAAGTGCTCCGTGTGTATTTGTTTTGTTTTTGTAACAATTTCAGCAATTTAAGTTGTCCAAACTTTTACAAAAATACATAAATATATTATTAATTAACATAGCATTGAGCTAAAATAATACTCAAGTACCTTCAGTTGATAGCATCAGAGTAACAAAATGCCAAACACTAATTAAAAAAATTACTTTGAACACTTAATAAAAATAAAACGCACTGAATCAAGCTCACTGACACAAAACGTGTCTGAGACTGTTTGTGCAGGGTGAAAACAACACGGGGCACCTTTGACTGGTTGTAAAATTCCCTCTGCAGTCCAAATTTTTCAAAATTTAACTCGTGATAAAGTACCCCTCTCTCCCCTGATAAAAAGTGCTACCGTCATAATTTATTTTATTGTGTTCTTAGTAGTCTCATTAACTTTACCTCATCGTAACAGATATCCTACTGCAATTTTATGATTACTTACTTTGTTTTTTAGAAGATTTGTGTTTTGCTCCCTTCCGACTTAATAATGAAACAACTGCTGTATTATGTCATATTTATATTTACTTATTTATTATTTTTATGCATTTCTTTAATACTAAGAATCACACTTTTAATGATTGCTACGTTTACTATGTGGTTACTAATAGTTTCTCATACAATGATGTATTAATATATGACTCTGGATGTATACATATACTATTTATATGTTCAAATTGAGATGTGAATAGGTAAGATTGTTTGTCTGAACTGTGTACATTATTATCCAAAGAATTGCAACTGTATGGGGAAAGGAAAACAACCATGTTGTTAATATTTTAAACCGTAAATTTTGTAAATTGAATGTCCTTTTTTCGGTCAATTTTTAAAAAGTTTTCAACTTTCCCAGGTAAGTGGGTAACTTAATATGTCATTAAGGATTTCAACAAGCCTGTTTTTCTTTTCATTTTCAAATTATACTATTAGCTCACACCTTCCCGTTATATATTTACTAGCAGTACCCGCACAGCGATGCCCGTGCTAAGAATTTAATGGAAGCCCGTTGAATTAAAAAAAAAATCTACGATCCCTTCTGATGTGAAATGATCAAAAACCTATTAGAATCTCTTTGAAATTTAAAACCTTTTTGCCAAAACACACATAAGATTAACAGTAGCTTTACAATTCAAAATAATCCTCCAACTGTATAGTTCATCGCTTAACTCGCCCAGCAACCAAGCAACCCCAACCCTGCCCTTTAACGAGTGAAGTGCTGTTTTTTTTTCGCAATATAAACCCGAGAGAGATCGCGCACCTAACAGTGACAAAAGAGATCGCGCGGTGTGACTGAGTTACCCCAATCAGTTTTATCTAAAATTTTCTACAAATCATCATTTTCTAACCGTTGATAATCTGCAAATTTACGTTTGCACGCCAATATTCACAGCGCAAAGCAATATAAATGCAAAAAGAGAGCTAAACAATGCAAAACTACGCTGCTTAGAGAAGTTTTGAAGCAGTTCCAGTCGCGTGGAGGAGTGAGTAATCCCATTAACACGTGAATTCCAAGAAGTGATTGCTTCACTCGCAAAAAGAAAAGTGAAAATAACACTTTAACTACCAAAGGAACTTAAATAGGAGGATACTGAAGAGGTGATTGACTACAGATAAATATTTAAATATTTACTCTGCGACAGGTGTTTGGATAAGAATGTGGTGCTCCGCGCGATCTCTCTCGGGTTAAAATGTTTCGGCAAATACACAATGCTATAATAAATATATTATAAAGAACAATCACAATTGAATAATACAACAAATGAAATAACTTAGATAAGTAACTATCTTCAACTATAAGAACAAAAACAAACAATGTAGAAATAAAGAAAACCAAACCCAATAGAAAAATCCTACCAAATCAAATAATGTTCCTGAATATTGAAAAAAAAAACGCATTCAAAAATCAGTTCGCTGACCACAAGAGTCCTACAATAGCGTAGCTATCGAAACTGTCGGCCAGCGCCCTCTCGAGTTAACTTACCACACCATTAATTAGTAATTCATAGAATAAACATACCCCGCCATCTATTAAGAATTCATAGAACTAAACAGCTAATTGAACATTTGATTTGTAATAACAAATATTTCGGGAACGCGGGTAAACTCGATAAGAAGTACCCCTTACGCCCGTCTTCTGGTTCGCTAGCTCCACAAATTTTCAGCCAAATCGGTTCCCCCCAAATCGGTTGAGTTATATATATATATAGTTATATATATATATATATATATATATGGGAATTTTTTTTTTTTTTTGGAACTTAACAAGTGACGCCCCCTAGTTTTGTGACACTATAACAAAAAGTAATCGGTGCAAAATTTGAACTCGATCGGTCAATAATAACACATGCCCCTAGGACGTTGAACTTTAACACTTTTTGATAATTTTCCCACAAATCTTCGAGTTTTTACTTCAGACCCCGTACATCGTTTCTCCTATGTTTGCAAAATATTTTTACAGCGAGGTAGCACTAAAATTAATCTTCTTAATTACTTTATATCGTCTAAAGATTTTACATTGAATAAGAATGAAATATTGATTTAGAAACTTTACCTTAATCGTACGCTTTTCTCAATGTATCTCAATCGTGTGCATTTTTTTTTCTGATAGTCTTGGTGTGTCTGTAAAATACTAAATTGCTTTTGTGACTCATACTTTGTAAATTGATTGTGAAATTCTTCGATTAATTGTGCTCCTCCTTTCAGTTGTATTATTCACAACTTTCAGCATTTTAACAATATCTCTTCCCTTTAAATAGCTTCCTTCATTTTGCCATGAATCAGGATCAAATAGGAAAACATCTTTTGGTGTTTTTAACTTATCAAACAGTGTTATTCACTTGTAATTGATTCTATAAAGAGGAAGATCTTTACTAAGAAAGTATTCCAAATCATCTACTGTTATTTGAAATTTTTTATACAGTCATCAGACACGTCTTCCTATTCAGCAAGCATTTTTTGGAAGTTGTCTTTTCCTATCTTCGAAGTTAATTCCTTCATTCAATACGGACAAAGCTACTAGTTCATTCCCTAAGTACCATAAGTGATTTATGAATTTTTCAATCACTGCTTCTGCTGCATGTTTGTTATCATTTTGTACGCTGCAGGTTTTTTAGACACTAGACTTTATATTAATTAAAGGCCTAGAAAGGGTTGCTGCGAAAAACTATATCTTCATACAACATTTAACTGTAAAACAACATTTACGGGGAATCTCTTCATGTAAGATCAATTTAAGTTGTTTCCAAAATATATAAATATTCAAACAATAAATTCCTTTTGCCACCCATCTGGCTCACAGATAAGCTCCAGGTTGCCGAAAACATATCCCTGTAGGAGCGAGGACTTCACCAAGAAATAATATTACACGTTATGAAAATTCTCTGCAATATTTATTAATTCCACTTTCTATGAACAATAATATATCATCAAATTCTTCTTTTAGAATTTAAGTTGTATGTGTATTTTTTGAATTTTGAAGCGCTTAAATAATGGAATAAGTCTAGAACTAAGAAAAGCAAGAACTTCTTTAAGGACACACTCTGCAGTCCGATTTCAAGTGCATGATGATAGCAATACAAATGCAATATATCACCGTTCAGCTTTGGCTCTAAAAAATACATGCACAATTTATACGGCCGGTATTGTAAGCCACTGTATAAAACACTATAGCTTGAACAGTTAGCAATAAAGAGCAATCATCTAAGATATCATATACAACTGAAGAAATATCTCAGAAATTCTGAGTAGCTGTTCAACATTGGAACCTGAAGCTAACATGGTAAGCATACCGGGCGCTTTTTTTTCCAGTTACATCTGGATGTAGCTTTGCATCCCAGGGAATAAATAAAAAACCTAAATTTAAATTCATGAAATCTGATTTTACCTCTCGAAGATTCTCTTGCTCTCTTAAGGGATGTACTATTGACCATAAGGTTATTTGGATTTAAATTTACTGCATCTACATAGGCTGTTAATAAATGAGCAGCATCTTTGTCCCTAATACAGCATTTGTCTAACATTGATGAAATGCGAGCAGAACTCAATAGTTGTCAAGTCTTTTTGCGTTGTGGTAGACCAGATATAGAAAAAAAGGTTCAACAGGTTAGGATAGATACCCATTTCGGTTTCTAAATCTTGTGAAATGCAAGAGGAATTTGATGATAATGAAGGACTATGTACTGAAATGGAAGACAGTTTAAATTACAGATTTTTACATTATTCCGATCTGGAATTTTTTTAAATTTATATTTTAGATATGGAAAATAGTTTATTTTTATGGTAGGGTAATCGAGGATTTTTTCAAAATTTAAATTATAAGAATGTATAAGCATTTAAGTATATAACTAAAGAACAGCGAACTAAAATATAATTGTCATTACTTATATTTATAGCATGGAAACCTAGTGACCCTATTTGCCACACCTATTACATACACCGAAAATTTTCTAAATCAACACACCCAAAGCCTGGAGGAGGCAATTTGTTGTCAAAAATCATTCCTAAATGGCCCAGGCCATTCATTATTGGCCTTTAGAATCCCTTGTGTCCATGTTGATGGAAAGAAATGTTCATCTGCCGCTTGGATTGAAACGAGCGCGAATAGCGGTATGCCTGTCCCAAGGTCATTGGTGTACGTGTACCCTATGTAAAATTTTACAGAATGAAAGTGAGAGGATGGTTGGTCTGGACGTAGCAACATTTATTGATGTTTAAAATTACTTTAAATATGAAACCTAGGAATATTTTTACATAAAAATGAGAAAATCCGCAATTTTTTCTTCAAAACTCAAAAAAGGGGGCCCTAGGGGCACGTGTTAATCTTCATGGATTGACTTAAAATTTTGCATTGTATAATGGAACAAATTGAGGGGGCGTCGTATAAAATATCTACAACTTCCAAATTAAGGATCACCCTAATCTTGGGGCACGGCAGTGCCGCCGCCAAGTCGAGCGCGAAGCAAACATTGCTGTACCATCCTTTACTGGAACCATTTCGCCGCATTTTCAGACTCCTGTTTGAGAACCTTCTGATGAGACCAGCACGCAGAAATTTTCGTCATCCAGTAATCTATAATCACATACTTAAAATCCGAAATTTCAAGTCTGTAGGTCATTTAGTTCCGAAGTTAAGCGAAAGCAAAGTTTCGCATTTATGTCACTCACTCACTCAATCACTCACGATCATCAAAATAGAACTAGTACTTCCCATAAACTCAGCGAGGTGAAATTTGGTACAGAGTTAGGGTTTAATGGCCACATAAAGGGAAAACTATAAAAACTAGGCTAATCAAAGATCTGGAGTGACCCTGATTAGAAAACACACGAGCCCAACCAAACTATTAGAGATCGACATACAGCCTTTACAAAAAATATTCAACTTGGTGGGCCGCTTCATTTGATGTCAAAAATCGAAAGTCTGAAGTATCTAATGAAGAACTCTCGGCTGTATTAGAGATATGGTAATGCCCCCTTCTACTATTGGTACATAAAAATAAGACTGTCATTGTAAAAGTCCAGCGTAGTGGGACCCATCTTCCAATTTATTCTAGCATAGCTTTAGTCTACTCGAACATTACACAAATTAAATGTTTCTACAAAAAGAAGTGAAATCCCACTAAAAACATTATGTAAAAAACTAGCCACGTCTCGATAGAGCTGCTTGTTTATCTCTAAAAAGTAATGAAATCTAGTCATCACAAGTCTAAGGTTCCTTACTGCGATTTCTTTATTATTATTGTTAATGTTGTGTGACTTGGCTGTTAAACATTCTTTATACGTTAGTGGGTACAAATCAATTTTGTTTATACGTTTTCCAAATGGCAATTTTCCATCGTCAATGATGGGTAGCGGTTCTGGCGACAGATTGGCGCAATGGTGTCATGGAGCACCTGGTTTTGTACCCTTGTGTACCCTTTAACGGCCAAGTCACACAACATTAACTATAATAATAAAGAAATCGCAGTAAGGAGCCTTAGACTTCTGATGACTTTGTCTAGATTTCATTACTTTTTAGAGATAAACAAGCAGCTCCATCGAGACTTGGCTAGTTTTTTACAGAATGTTTTTAGTGGGATATATATATAGCTATATATATGTAATATGAAAAATCCTTTGCTAGGCTTTTCCATATTAAGTTCTGTTCACTTATATGTCAGCGCGTATGAGTCACTGACATTATTTATTACACACTTAAATGCTTCTCACACCATATATGGCTATGTTCCAGGCTCAGATGAGATTCCCCTTAAAGTACCTACCAGACACTTTTTTTCCCTCCAGACTTAAGCCAGCCTCTGTCTGCGGTGCAAAGCCCAATAATATTTCGTTATTGCAATCTGCTCCTCCTATATAGATCACGTGAGATCACATGATCGAGGGATAATTATCTGTAATCTCTTAATGATATTCCCTATATAAAAATCGTGGCACAACTAAACAAGTTAGTTAGAAGAGAAGTTCCTGCTGTTATATTCCATGCAAGAATAAAGATGTGATTAGTGAATGTAGCTCTGTCCTCTTCCTACGTGGTAGATTATCACGCCACAACACTGCAACAAGATTCGTAATGAGAACCGAGCGGCGGTTCTTACATATATATATATATATATATATATATATATATATATATATATATATATATATATATATATATATATATATATATATATATATCGTTTTCAAACCTTGCAACTCAATTTTCAAGCTTCTTGTGATCGGATTATTTTGAACTTTGGGATGCAATCTCAGATCCAATTACAATTTAGGAATCTTCAATCGAAGTAATTAGCTAATCATTAATTATTGCATGAATCTGCCATACGAAAAGGGGTGATAGAAGAGCCCAAGTGGAGCATAGAACTACCGATTATCGTGTCTAATCCTAAACCGTAACCGAGTTATGGTAGATATGAGGAAAATGAGTAAAAATGCAAAATTCTGAAAAAAAAACGAACGATTTTGTCAACTCCTGTAGGACATACACACAAATTAAGTACATATTTGGAAAAAGCAGACAAAATCCTACTTTTCTCATAAAGATAGTCGCATTTTACAGCGAGCTACAATCTTTGACACATTGACTCATAATTGAAATTTCGTCAAAGTTTCCAATCGACATTTTCAATAACAACCGTATGAGCTTTAGTCGGTCAAATCTACCAAAAACTGACCCATTTCACTAGCTTTCAGATGATACAACAACAAATGATATTGGGCTTTAGTTATCATATTGGGCATTTAAGTTCCGCAGAAATTCAGGCTTTTGTTTGAAACAGTGCGAAAATCTGCATTCGTTGAAAAGGGAAAACCAGCGAAGAATCGCGCTTTTCTGTTTTAAATTTTCTGTTTCACGTAAGCATGTTGCTTTCTTCGTTTCAGAAAATAATATTTTCATATTTATATAAGAAACTACTAGTTTTAACATTTTATTTAGTGGAAAAACACAAGAGATTACAATAAGTAGAAATAAAAAAAGCATAACTTTCCCGTGCTTTTCACAAAGGAAAAATCAATAATAAAAAGGTTACATTAACATCACACAAGGAGTACATGTAATCAATCTTCAAAATTTACAATAGCTGCTTAAATTGGTCGCCGTCAAACCTGTTACACGCTGTTGCCCTTTTGAGAACGGAAACAACCGAATTGCTTTTAGCTAAATTTCATTTCTTAGTTTCACTACTGCTTCAGCAAGCCGGTTGCTCAATTCCTGCAAACTGGCTACTTCTGCTTTTTAAACTTGTTGTTTAAAAAAAAAAAACCCTAAACAAAAAGGCTACTGGAGTCAGGTCTGGTGGTATATGTAGCTAAGGAATGGAGGCCATCCATTAAGGATACTGTTCAGTCGAAAAATCCCGAATGGCATATGAAGAATGTATAGGGGCTCCATCGTGTTGGAAAAGGATTTCCGCCTTTAGCATTTTGCAGATGGCTACTAGCCAGAGACATTTATGAACACATTTTTCTGAGAAAGATACTGTGAACACATGAGTCGTTATTCACTCTAGGGGGCATGGTACATTTACATAACTGGCATCAATCTGCTGAACAAAATATATTTTTAACCCGAAGTTGTTCAAAACTTGATTTAGCTTAAATGTTTGACTGAGTGTAATTGACGATCAGTGTTTTCATGCAAAAAGTTTACATTTAGAGTTCATGGACCATCATTTGCTTGACTTACTCGATGCCATTCCTGCTTCGGAGAGAGCGGATATCAATTTTCAACACGATGATAACCCTGCCCCTTTTCAAATTCTGTTCGGAATTTTCAGACTGAACAGTATCCCCAATGGATTGGACGTAAGGGTGCCATAGAATAATACCTTACCTAGAGTAATATACAAAGAATAATACTTTTCAGTATTGTTACTTTAACTTTGTGGTTTCTATTTCTCTCTCCTACAATGATGCATTAATACATAAGTTAACTCTTATATACTATTTGTGTGTTCGAATTCTGGATATGTGAATAAGTAGTATTTGGTTTTTCTGAGCTGTGTAAATTACTAACCAAAGTATTGCAACTGCACAGGTATATGAAAACAACTAAGCTGTCAATATTTTTAACCATGAAATTGTAAATTAAGGTTCCCTTTCTTGATCTATTCTTTCAAAACTTGTCGCATCTTTTGCTAAGTAAAGGCTGAAAATCTGTAGCGAGCACTCTTAATTTTAGCTTGAAATGTCATCACACTTTTCATTAAAGTGTAAATATTTGTAGCAAGGTGTATGTATAAATTATTTATGCGACTTAAATTGAATTCAGTTTAATTTTAAATTTAATATCCCCGATAAGTGGGTAACTTTCAATTAATGGTTAATTTCATTAATGATTTTATCAAGAGTGTTTTTCTTTTCAGTTTCGAATTCATGCTATTAAGCTCGCACTCTCCTTGATATATTTATTTGCAACTCCAGTTTCACCCACTTCCTGTGATGGGATTATTTCGAAATTTTAGTATACAACCTTAGACCCGGTAACAATGCAATATTCTTAATCAAATTAATTAACCGTTAAATATTACATGCAACATACTGAAAGCCCCTTGTTATGGACTCATCAGTTTGGAACAGAGCATAACCAATATCGAGTAAGATGTCATCTCGTTGAAGCTGATCAAACTGGTAGGTAAAGTAAATTTATCTCACCAGCGAGAGCCCACACACATGGTACGGCTCGACTCGTAAACTGAAGGCAAATCTGGGGTTTAGCAGTAAGTTACATGCCAGGTCTAAGGCAGAACTACATGCAATATACCGACAGCCCGGTTATCCATGACAAATCTGCAGTCTATGGATGATATAACATAGCTGTCGGTACATTGTTTGGCGCAGTTCCATCGCCCAGCCTTAGCCCAGACTTAAGGGTGGTAACGTACTGCTTAATCATTAATTATTAGTTTGTTCCAACTTAAATTAATACTTTGGCTTAAATCCTCAACTACATGTGTGAGGACGAAAAATTGCTTGCACAAATTAGAGATAGATATCCATAGACACCCTTGATTTTTCTACATCGCATATAATATTTGTTCCAATGTTCCAAGGTAATTAAGACAGGAAAAATGGTTCCTTTTAACAAATTTAGTTCTTAAATGAAAGTGAACCTTCGACTAAAAGTTATATTTTGATCACAGTCATAGCTAAACGATGCTTTCATCAAAATATCTCTGGGGGGGGGGGAGATCTAAACAGCTTCTGAACCAAACTATATTGGGATGCAGGAGACCAAATGATTTAAGGAAATCTGCCTTGCCACTTGATCCTAGGGACTACCTCACTGTTGATTGTTATTCTCCCACTAGACTGGACCCACTGGACACTGAACCCATATTCTTTTATTCAATTTCAAATAGATTAAAAAGTAAGATTTTTAAACTGACCTCTCAGGAATTTTCTAAAATTTTATACAGCGATAGCATTTAGTAATATAAGTAAAATTCCAAGTTTTTAGATTTTTCAGAGGAATTCTTCGACTGAGGGGTATTACGACAAGTCGATCTTTGGTAGGTAAAGTAACTTTTTGGATGCATGTAACTTCTTTTCAAATTGCTCTGTGCGTAAAAACTTGATACCATTTTAAAGATCTTAAAAGAAGATTTAAGATGATTTATTACATCACACAAAGTAAAAATTTTGAAGGCGATTCCAAATGTCCTTCGACCTTGAAAATTCTCAAAAGCTATTATTTTAAAAATCGGATATTTATGGATTAGGGCGCATCAAATACATCGAACTTTCCCAGATCTTCTAGCGGTAGTGCGGAAACGTTGTAAACTGCCATCATTAAAATGTGTGAGAAATCTTAAAATTGTAGGTTGAATCTTCTGTCTCACCTAAGTTTCAAAAATTTGACAAAAAAATTGCAAAAAATAATAAATGCTACAAGATATTGTAGATCAGTTTGGGCTAGCGCTTAAAAGTTGCTTATTTGCAACAATTTCAAACATACAAAAAATAGAATTATAGATTAATATCGTCTGCTGCCTCATCGGCACCAAATTTTGAATTTTTCTATGCATTCTGTTACTTTGCTGTGTTAACTGCTTACCCAGTGCTAAATGTAAATTTTTAAACAAATATAAATCCCACGTACCTCATTTTAATGAAACCAGAAATTTTATTTTACCTTTCAAACATACAAATAGCAAAAGCATTACTGTTTGTAATCATTTTTTGTCGCAAATGATGGAATGCATCATTTGGATTTCTTGAATATTTACGACCCAAGCTTTGCTTTTAATTCACGACTCGAACCGCACCATGCTGCGAACACTCGTTTGTGAGATCAATTCACTTCTACCAATTTGTTGGCACTCTCAGCTTCAATGAGATGGCATATCCCTATTCGGTTATTTACCAGGGCCTGGTGGGGTAAATTGGTCATATAATCGTAGGTTTTTTAACTCAGGTGGATAAGAAATACAATAAATTCTTCAAACACTTCAACTTTTTTTGTTGTTATTTTACATTGTATTATTAAAGAACACGCTACACTGAATTTTAGAAAAAAATATTGATTTAAGTAGTTTTATAACATTTTCTTTCTCCTATGTATTTATGACCATTTTCCCCATGGAGTGGGGAAAGTTGTCATAGCATGCGGTAAAGTGGTCATAGTTAAAAATAGATGCAAATCCATTATAAATAACTCTAATATTTGTATATTTTGGTTATTTTTATAGTTACAAGTATATGCACAAGTATTTGATTGTATACAGGAGTATATAAGTGTCATGTAAGCATGAGTAAACGCGGCTATATATGAGTAGATACATGTATACACATCAGATACATGCATTCACGAGCCTACTCAAGTATTTACGTCTATACATGAGCATCATATGCGCGTATGCACTTGTATCTCGAGTATTTGCGTGCATACCTAAGTATATACGTGTATAGTAGACATATATACGCATATATAAGTGTACATACATATAAGGTACCTATACACGAGGTAATTCGTGGACACATTCAGTTCATCTTTGTACGTGTCTATTTACGTATATAAATATGGAAGTACCAGTATATACGTATGTATACATATATAGTGGTATACTCGATTATATACCTGTACAGACGTATATACGTACATTTACGTGTATATACAGTGAAACCTGTGTAAGTTGACCACTCGCGGTGCAGTACTTTGGCGGTCAACTTAGACAGGTGGTCAACTTATAAAGGGCGGTAATAATTTATTTCATTTTACTTTTTTTTTTTTGGTCATTTCTTGCACCATGTATTCATTTTTTGAGGAATTCACCCTTACTCTTTCTGTTCAACTCACTTTCATTGTTTAAGATTATTGAAAGTGAAACAATAATTAAAAATACTATTCAAATAATTTTGTTAGTTTTTCCTTGTTCATAACTATATTAGACACTTTAGTTTTAGAAATTCCATATATGCCAGCTAATATTCTCTGGCTTTTTCCATTTTCAGTTAATTTTAATATTTCATACTTTTTATTAATCTCAAGTTCAGCTAACTTTCTTTTTGAAGCTTTTTTATGCAAAACTTATAGCACAGAGAGCAACAAGCTCGACTCTCCCAGTTCATAAAGGCAAAATCAAAATATCCTGTCTCTTATCCCTTGCACCAGAAACATGTAACTTTACTCATTAGCAAGCCCAGATCTGCGTACCCGCAGTGCGATAGGCCCGCGTCCTTAAAGGGGCTAACGGCCCTAGAAATTGAAGAAAAAAATAAAAAAAAACTAGCACTAAGACTTATTTACTTTACTAATAGACACTGCTGGTCACTAGGGAGAGGCCCTACATATTTTGTTGCAGGGGAATCAAAATGTACAAGATATCTTTTTAGCACAATTCCTGTTTTGTCACAACATATTGCAACTGAAAGGAAAGACTGAACTTTTCTACTGACACCTATTTTCATTGAACAGAGTACAAAAAGCAATCTCAAATAGAACAACAAATGAAAAACAAGTTTGGAGAATAAAGAGCAGCATTAAGCTTTATGCTGCTGTTTAGTTAGTAAAATACTGTTCTGTCATCAAAGTATTAAAAACATTCTTGGAAAGCTATGAAAAAAAATAAATAAATAAATAATAAAATAAAATAATTTGCTGATGAAAGTAAAAAAAAAATAAATAAACCAAGTGGTCAACTTACAAAGGGTTTTTTACAGTAGTTCAAACCAAATTTGATTAACATTAGTGGTCAAGATAGACAGGTGGTCAAGATAGAGAGGCGGTCAAGATAGAGAGGTTTTCCTGCATTATATGAGATAGGACTAATTCCGTTCCTGACAAAAGCGGTCAACATAGACAGGTGGTCAACTTACAAGGGTGGTCAACTTTACAGGTTTTACTGTACCAGTACATTTATGTATACACGAGTATATACGCTGATATACATGTATGCCTACAGAGTTAATCCAAGCTCTTGGGCAAAAATCTAAGGGGTGTGAGAAGGGAGGATAAGAAGCAAAGAATCATAAGGAACTTATGGTCGCTGACGCACTGCATGCACACAAAGCCAGAAACTAATGGATGCAAAACAGGTCAAAAATTTGTTGCACAAGGATAATTTTACCCAACATTTTAGTTTTTAAGAAACAGTTAGAGCACGGGCGGGAAAGGAACAAAGGCGCAGCGACTAATGAAAGTTTTTCAAAAATCTCGTTGTTGCATCAAAGAGTGATGTGTGATAGCGACGCATGTATTACAGCTGCTGCCACAAATTTTATCAATCGCTTTAAATTTTTCTTTATACCTAAAATGTTGTGTAAAATTGTCTTTTGTGTAGTAAGTTTGTGACCTGTTTTGCATCCATTAATTTCTGGCTTTTTCGTGCATGTAGCGCGAGTAGCACATGTAGCATTGTGTTTGTGACCATATGTTCCTTATGATTCTTACTTCTTATCCTCCCCTCTAACACCTTTTAATAATTTGCTCAAGAATTTAAACTCACCCTGTACACTTGTCGTAAATCATATACGTGCATGTAAGTGTCTACTCGAGTACATACGTGTATATACGTTTCTACCTGAGTATATAAGTGTCCGTATATATACGAGTATAAGTAAGCATGTACGTGGATAATCGAATATATATCTGTATAGATAAAAAATATTTGCAGAAACCCACATACGTATTTATTGGTGCATTTATGTGAATACGTCTATATACGTGCCTACACGGGTATATATGTGTGTACATACGCATAAACACGTATATATAACCCTGTTTTCTGCAAAAACAATGCGTATTAGGTAAAATTACTATTTAATTTAAATCTTCCTTATACTTAAAGATTAAGTGACATAAGAAGAACAATAATCGTTAAGCCTAATATAATGACCACTTTACCCTACCTTACTTAAATTGTTCTAAAAAATTATCTAAAATAGATTCAGCTAACTGCTAATAAGTAACAATTTTTGAGACATGTAAGGAAGCTTCCTGTGCAGTCAACCTGTTCATAATTCTAACAAACAAAATTTCCCAGGAAAGTAAAAAGAGGTGTTTAAATTTTAAAATTTTTCATTCACACAAAATATTTTTCACCCAAATAAAATTTCGTCAGTTGTAAAATTTTGTATTCAAAATGTAGTTTCTAACTGTCATATTCCAAAATAAAATTTTCACATTTATTCGAGCATTTATTTCCAAGCTATAGCTATTTATTTGATGTATGACCACTTAACCCCATTGACCCCTTCCCCCGCCAGACCCTATTCCTGACTGAGTAGTTCTAATAAGAACAAAACTGCAGTCTCAGAATGTTATACCGGGCTGTCTGGTAAAATGCATGTTGTCTAACAGGTATTTCTGATCTGCACTGAGAGTTGTGGGATCAAAGTTAGGCAGCTCCCATTCAATACTAGTAAAAGCAACTATTAGAAGCTTTTCGCATCCTCTGAAGTTCTGTCCCATGTCTCCGGTGTAAAATACAAGGCCAGTTCACTTGCTGTCTATAGACTCAAATAGAGGAAATGGCTACCCATTGAAGAGAAGTAAGCAGATAATTCATTGGAATGTTTTTGAAGTTTCATTTCAAACTTGCGAGTTACACCATTAAATACGCTCGTGTCATCACACCCAGGAAAAACAAGGCTGCTAAAGTCATCCAATAAAGCATTTGTTACGTATTCGTAAATGCTGTTAGATGTATCGAAACTGGAAACGCATTCAGGTGTACCATGTACGTGGAAAAATGCTCCGGTATAACAGAGTAATGTGCTTCTACAATTGTTCTTTAAAACTGCTTGCCATCAAGGGGTTCAGTTATCAAAGTTTTGTCCCGCCATCCATCGAAATGAAGGTCATATAAAAAGGAACAATTTTCATTTGGTTTTTAAACACATTTTGTATAAATTCACGATTCTCTCTTTCATATTTTATTTCTGTCTGTGACTAGACTGGTATTGGATTCTAAAATTAATTCCAAATCCTGCATAATACTCGATGCAATAGCAGGTTTGGCTTGTTCGATACATCATATCTTTGACAAGAACTATGTTATCCAATTCTAAACGCATTTGATCATGTCTTGTGGACTTGTTTGATGCCCACCTTGTCTCCCTCCGTCTACATCTCCATCACAACTTCTATTTCATTTTCCCTTGCATTCTTTACTAAATAACTTGATGCAGAAGAAGATGATTGTTTTGCAGATCTATTAGTCTTCTTGTGCATTTAGCGTTTCTAGAGCCGTTTTGTTTCGAAAACTTCAATGCGTCCAACGTAATTTTCCCTCCGTTATTTGGACAAAAAGGAGCCCCTGCTCAGCTGAAGGAACTTTTTTTCTTTCAGACAGATACTCTTTGAAAGACGAGTCATTCCATTTCAAATCAGGCAGGCAGGTATGAAAAGTGTCATATGACCATCACCGATTTTTTTGAAAAAAATACAGTAGTTACAACTAAGGGACATATGAAATATCCCAAAAGGATTTTGCAAGAAATTTTTTTTTTCTTCAGTTACAGCCTATTAAAATTCTGCATAAAATCCGCCATTCTGGAAAAAACCGGCGAAACACTCCATTTCAAATGGACATTATTTCAAAAGTATTTAACCTATTTGAATAATTCTTTTTTCTAAAAATAAATAAGGACCCATATATCCTATAGACATCGTTTTTGAAAGTTTAGTTAGGTTTTTTGATAAAGAAAAAAAATCATTTTTGTCGCGAAAAAACTGCATTTTTACCGATTTTATGATTTTTTTTCTATATGAAAAAAAAGTATTTTTTACTAAACGGAGATGGCAGTGTAAAGCCCTTATATGATAGTTTCATAACATATTTTATTATAATCCTTGGATACATACAGCCTCGGAAATAAAATTTGAAATTTTGAAAATTTTCAAAAATTAGCGATTTTTGAAGTGATTTTACTCAAAAAACCCATTTTTTTAAAATCTAAAAATTGGCTCACTTGAACCCCATATAATGCTTAACAAGTGGGTAGACACCGCATCCCGTATTTTTTCCCATAAAATGTTTTATAATTTTTTGAAAGTGAGCTTATCGCCCATGGCATACATGTAAAATAAAAATGTCTAATAATTTCAGTAACTAAAATTCTGGTTATATTAATGCCTAATAACTACAATAAAGGTGCCCTTTATCAGGAACAACTAAAATCTTACTAACTTTTAATAATATATCAGTAACAAACCGCTGTTGATGACCTAGTCAATTCGTCTTTTTGTAAGACTCTGTGTGTAGCCTTTAGATAGAAGAGCCTTTGGTGATTATATTAATGACTAATAGCTACGATAATGATGTACTTTATCAGTAACAGTAAAAATCTCTATATATATTTTTTAAATAAATATTACTTTACTTTGTCTCCAAAGCTATGCATTCACCGTTACTTTCATATGCAGCAACGAATCATATTTTTTCTGTTTCAATTCTCTTTCTCTTCAACTCAATTACGCGACAGGGGAAACCATCAAAGGGAAGAACAATACAATGCATTTAAAACGATTAATTATAATTTCGTGCTTTGGTTTGACATTGGCGAATGTTGTCACATAATTTTTGGATCCTACCTAGTATGATTACTTTTATACGTAAGAATATGTATACTAAATTCATACCGCAAAACTCACTTGTAGTTTAAGAATTTAAAAAGCCCACTGTTTTATGAGAGAAATAATTAATTGAACATGGTTGTAAGTTGAAGTAACCAAACAGATCACCAAAGGTAGCTATTATAGCCAGGGATCCAATTTCTAACAAAAGAAGGTCAGGATCCCTATAGTCTTCAGAACTTATTTTAATGCTTAAGTGGCCTGAATTCGGTCAAAAATACAAAAATTTGAATGAAACAAATAAGGAAGTATGGGATCTCAGCTCCCATAACAATTAGGCACTGATCAGCAGAAAAATATATTCATATAACGAAGTACAAAAAGACGAATTGACTGGATCATCAGAAGCGGTTTGATACTACTACATTATTAAAAGTCAGTAAAATTTTATTTGTTGCTGATAAAGTGCACCATTATTGTAGCTATTAGACATTAATTTCATCAGATTTTCAGTGACTGAAATTATTAGAAATTTTTATTTTACATGCATGCAATGGGCGATAAGGTCACTTTCAAAAAATCATAAAACATTTTATGGGAAAAAATACGGGATGCGGTGTCTACCCACTTGTTAAGCATTATATGGGGTTCAAATGAGCCAATTTTTAGATTTTTAAAAAATGGGTTTTTTGAGTAAAATTACTTCAAAAATCGCTAATTTTTGAAAATTTTTAAAATTTTAAATTTTATTTCCGAGGCTGTATGCATCCAAGGATTATAATAAAATATGTTATGAAACTATCATATAAGGACTTTAGACTGCCATCTCCGTTTGGTAAAAAAAACCTTTTTTTCATGGAGAAAAAAATCATAAAATCGGTAAAAATGCAGTTTTTTCGCGACAAAAACGATTTTTTTTCTTTATCAAAAAACCTAACTAAACTTTCAAAAACAATGTCTGTAGGATATATGGGTCCTTATTTATTTTTAGAAAAAAGAATTATTCAAATAGGTTAAATACTTTTGAAATAATGTCCATTTGAAATGGAGTGTTTTGCCGGTTTTTTCCAAAATGGCGGATTTTGTGCAGAATTTTAATAGGCTATAACTGAAGAAAAAACATTTTTCTTGCAAAATCCTTTTGGGATATTTCATATGTCCCTTAGTTGTAACTACTGTAATTTTTTCAAAAAAATCGGTGATGTTCATGTGACAGACCCTGCCTGATCTGAAATGGAATGGCTCAGACATGAAATTTTGCAGCAAATATGCCAAATAGTTTTTTAGTTCCATTTTAAAGTTTTTAACATTTTCCAGAGCAGTCTTGCATTTTTTAATGTGTATAATATTTTTCAGGATTAATGGATATTTTCCATGGCATGAAAGGTTTCATATCAGAAACACGTTTATGTGAAACTGAAGGAATGATGCATCGGCGCATAAATTTTCTACCTTCAACGCAACAGTTCCTGCAATAAGTGAAAAGCTTTGTTCTATGTTTCCACCATTTTCACAACCAATACGCCATCTCTCGCGAGGGCAACATCTTATGATATCCTCATGCGTCGGCAATATACGTAAAAAATCTTTCGGTGTTCCAAAAATCGGTCATTGCAACAATTGTCGACTGGAAAACTTTGAATGCGATGATTTTGGCATTTCTAATATTTACCAATATCTTCTATTAGAAAATAACGACGAAATACACAAAATAGCGAAATCAATTCGCTAAAAAAAGACTGCAGAGGAAGGAAGTGTAAATACCACAAAGGAATTTAAAGAATACAGCTATAAACTCACATATGTTTGTAGCGCAGGCCTCTGCGCTTAGCCAGACAAAAAAGCGAGTGGTCAAATGATTTACTGGCCACTCCTAGTTTCTTCTTGGGAATAAAATAGGGTTATTTCACGTTTTTGGCTGAATGACAAACCTAATTTGCTTTGACTGTGAAATATGAAAGTAGTAAACAGTTATACAACAAAGTACCAAAATTCGCCAAAATTTGATGCCGATGAGGCGGCATAATATATTAACCTATAATTCTAAACTGTTTTATGTTGAAAGTCGTTGCAAATAACTTTTAAGCGCTACCCCAAACTGATCGACAATATCCACAAATTTTTTTATAAATTTTTGGAATTTGATCATTTTTAGTCCAATTTTCGAAACTTTCGGCACACTGAGGCGACAGAAGATATCAACCTAGAATTTTAAGATTTCTCACACATTTTTATGATGGCAGTTCACAACTTTTCCGCACAACCGCTAAAAGATCTGGGAAAATTCGATTTTTACGATACGTTCTATCATATTAGGGTGGGCTGAAAAAATCGAATTTTTTCAGAGCACTTAGGGAGTTTCAATTTTCCGCAATAAGGCTAACACTAATTACTGTACGAAATTTCGTGACTCTGAGTTAATATCTTCTGCTCTGGCAAGAGACTTGAATTTTTGAGATTTTTGGAAAAAAATCAAATTAAGAGAAAATTTACAGAATAGTTTGTAATGTGTCACGCGTATTTAAGGAATTTTAAGTAAATTTCTCGAAATTCAGGCCTCTTGCCAGAACAGAAAAAAAAAAAAAACTCACAGGCTTAAAAATTTTACGCAGTATTTATTGTTAGGAAGTTAAAAAAATAACGCACTAATTTTTCAAGTTCAACCAAATCAAAGTACCTACATACCTAATACCCTGCGATGCTTATAATTTTTAATCACATCTACGGCATAAGACCAACCCTTGAACCAGCTCCTTCCTTTAAGGGGTTAGGGTAAAGGGGGTCAACGGCTCCCCTTACTTTAAAAAACTAACGTTTTTACATATAAGTGGGCGTGGTTTTCTAGTTTTTGATCAACATTTCACCGAGTTCAAGCTCTTTATCCCCTCCCCCACCCCGGAAAAATCGATATAACGGGCATGTCATGAACTGAGATTTTATTTCGTTGTTTATACGGGGAAAATGAAAAGGAAGTCAAGTGGTTTAAATATTTGTAAGAAGGTGTCTGTTGCATATGATGCATATTTCAAAATATTTTCAATTCACTAGATTAAAAGCTGGAATCATTTTCCAATTGGAGCAAAAGCTTCGTAGACCTCTACAGTGGACTATTTTCCATCTTAACAAACTCTCATTGCGGCATCTGTTCCAGTTTGTTGATGGTTCATTGCCAGTCACGCTATAAATCTTACTCCAGTAAAATTTGAAAACGGCTGTGAGACTCAGAAAAGCGTCCCATAGTTGGTTTAAGTAATTAGATTGCAAGTTGAACCGACGATATTGAGTAAACACCAACAATATTTATTACTAATATCACATGCCGTAAACTAAGACGTATGCTCTCCTTATCTTACTAATCATGATCTGGGAGCGCTAAATATGCCTCGCTGTCTAAAAACAGCTAATAGAATATTGAAATTGTACACTTCAACTATAAAACCAAACACTGAGTTTCAAATCTTGATCAAGTTTATTAATATATATACTCCACCCCGGTTTAGAATAAAACCAACAATTCTATTCAAGACGGATCTAAGCAGACGTGGGATTTTTTTTGCATCAAGATACTTGCCAAAAAGGTATCAATGTAAATTTTTCTGTCAATTGCTCGAAAAGGTACATTTTGTAGTTTTAATAACGCATAGTTTACAATCTTTATAAATAAATTTAAAATTGTTCTTCAATGAATAGAAATCTATACCCTAAAGGCAGTTCTGATTTTTTGCATATTTCCCAGAGTTTTTGTAACCTTATAAAAGCATTCATTTTTAATTGAACATGTTCTTACATGCTATTAGATTTTTTATTAAAGATCTTGTAAATTTTGAATCTCTACCCACTTCAACAGCCACACACATACGATAAAAAAAATCAATTGAAATTTAGAGCTCTTGCCAGAGTAGAGGAAATTAGCCCAGAGATAGGAAACTTTGCATAATGATTCGTATTAAGAGTTTACAAAATTAAAGCAGGCCTGTTATTTCGATTTTTTTCAGGGGGGGGGGGTATAAAGGGCGTGAACTCAATGAAATTTTATTAGAAAACTACGAAACCATGCCCACTTATACGTAAAAGCGTTCTTTTTTAAAAGTAGGAGGGGAGGCATTGAGCCGCTTCCCCCTAAAATTTTACCAGACAGATCTGCTTCAAGGGGTGGACTGATGTCGTTAATGCGATTAAAAATTCGAAGTATTGCAGCGTATTAGGTATGTAGGTACTTAGTAATGTGTCACTCGTATTTTAGGAATTTTATGTAAAATTTTCAAAATTCAGACCTCTTGCCAGAGCAGAAAACATAACTCACAGGCTTGAAATTTTACGCAGTAGTTTGTGTTAAGAAGTTAAATTCCCGCATTAAGGCTTAAAGTTCAGCGGAATTTAAAATATTTTGTAAATTTTCTCTAGTTTTGTCGCCAACTTGGCGACAAATCTGGCTTTTTTTTTAAATCTGTTTCAATTTGGCCACTGTTGGTGATATTTATATTGTGAACTATT
Source organism: Uloborus diversus (assembly GCF_026930045.1). Classification (NCBI taxonomy): domain Eukaryota; kingdom Metazoa; phylum Arthropoda; class Arachnida; order Araneae; family Uloboridae; genus Uloborus; species Uloborus diversus. The sequence continues at coordinate 45,258 of NW_026558535.1, read as the reverse complement.
GAATCACATTAAAACTGCCAATAATGGGGTAATGACATTAAATTGGAGTAAAAAGAAGTCATGTGATGCACACATCAGCTCGTTTTACATCCTGATTGGTATGCCTTTGTTTCCTCGTTTTTACTGACGAAATAGTTCGTATTTAAAATTGTAATATACAATTTTGAATGTTCATAATGTAAATGCTTGAGAGCAGGTTTGATCTCAGTGCAGAAACTGCAAGGAGATAAAAAATTACGGATACAGAAAGCAACCTAATTAAGCAAAGTCAAGAAATACATCCATCAAGTCCAATTTGACTTGGTGGATAACTTCTATACATTTTTCTCATTGTATATCTGAATGAATTTTTCATTTTTCAAATGGTGCATTATCAGTATGAGTATGACACATTTGTACACACATATTTGACTTATTAAAGGTCAACGTGACCTTTAAAGGTCCTCATCAAAGGTGATGACGTTTGATTTTTGGCTACTCAGTCACATTGAAGTTTAAAGTTATACATGATCCTATTGTTTCCTCACTATGAAGTGTTGCACTAATAAAGAAAATAAGTGTACACAGAATATATATTTTTTCCAGATTTTTAAAATAATAGCTTTTGGAAAGATTCAAGGTCAAAGGTCAACGAATGACCTGCAAAATTTAAAAATTTGTGTATAATGAAATATATCTTTTTTTTTTCGAAGCTCTTAGCATAAACGTTCAAAATATATAAGAAACTTGAATAGGTTCAGAGTTACGACTAGTCTAGTATGAGCTGGGGGGTGGAGGATATTTAAATTTCGACCCCTTATATCTAAAACTAGCTAGGGGATTAAAATTTGATTTTTTTATGTCTTTTAGTAAATGGGAATGTAGCAGCGCAATATTGTTATAATCCGGGAGCACTCAGTTTTAAGGTGTGTGATTTAACATAGAATAACTCATTATTGACTCTCGTTTTCTTGTTTGTTTCTTTCATTCAAATGTATTTTTCTTTGGCTCTCATTTCGATGAGATTTCTGTATGAATTTATATTTTGAAAAAGCCGTAAGAAAGCAAAATAAAATAAATCGTAAATTTTTAAAGCTGTATAAATACAAGGGTGGTTCACCGTCCTATGGTGAAAATAAAGGGCACCGGTATTCACCATAGGACGGTGAATTTCATTATATTCACCGTCCTATGGTGAATATAATGAAAAAGGTGTCAAATGATGTTTGATTCTTAAATATAAAATTTTATTAAATTCGAACAACATTTTCTGCCTCCCGATGTGAAATACCAAGAAAATTTTCTTTCTTCTTTGCTACCTAATATTGTGATTCTGTTATATATATATATATATATATATATATATATATATATACATTCTTATATTAATTATAATTTATTAAAAAATAACTAAAATAATTTTTTTCTTGATTGACCCAAGTTGTAATAGGCTTTTAGTATTTTTAAAAATTACTTGTTTAATTCTGAAAACTGTATGTGTAATTGATATATCTCATTCATTCATCAAAAATAATCAAAACATCTCTTTTTTTTCCTAATTTGGGAGCTTATATTTAAAAAGTAATCCCCTCCTGTTTTATACTTGAAATTTTTAAATAATAAAAAATACTTTCGTGCACTCACAATCATATTTTTTTCAGTTATAAGGGGAACAGATTAAAATGGGATATCTGTTTCTCCTTCAGCTTAGCTACTGCCCCTCCGGATTGACTCAGACCCAAGCAAAGACGAAATTCAGTCTTCGGATATGGCAGCTCTGAAAGAATTCCTTTCATTTCTGCCTTAGTATCAGCCATATTTGCATTAGAAGCTTTCCTGGCGAATCAGGAAAAAAAGCCAAGCAATTACTTTGTAGGGGAATGTGAGGCAAAGTGAAATAGCGGGGCAAAAGGAAATGTCGAAATATTTACTCTACTTTCAGCGCCACCTATCTGGTAATATTTTTACTAGAGTCTGGTGGGGGAATGTGGTCAAGTGGTCATTCGTCAAATAAATAGCTATAGCTTGGAAGTAAATGTTCGAATGAATATGAAAATTTTATTTTATAGTACAGCAGTTAAAAACTACATTTTCAATACAAAGTTTTACAACTGGCAAAGTGTTATTTGGTTTTAAGAAATATTTTGTGTGAATATGAAAAACTTTAAAAACTAAGCACCTGTTTTAACTTCCTTGAGAAATTGTTTGTTAGATTTATGAACACATTGACTGCACCGGAAGCTTCTTGCATGTCTCAAGAACTCTTACTCATTATCAGTTAGCTGAATCTATTTTGGATAATTTTTTAGAACAATTTAAGTAAGATGAGATAAAGTGGTCATAATATTAGGCTTATCGAATATTGTTCTTCTAAAGTCACTTTAAATTATATGTGTCTTATATTTAAAAATAAACATTAATTTTACTTAATTTGTATAGTTATTACAGTAAATGGGGTTAAATATACGCTTATATACGCATACATACGCATATACTAGTGCAGGTACGTAGTATATTCATTCACATAAATGCACCAATAATACGTATGTGAATATCTGCAAGTAATTTTTTATCTATACATATATACATTCAACTATACACGTATATACTCGCATATAGACGAAAACTTATATACTCAGGTAGACACGTATATAAGTGTACGTACAACAATAAACACTTACATACAAGCCTATGATATACATGTATACAGTGTGAGTTTAAAACTCTTGAGGAAATTATTAAAAGTGAGGTGGTGTCTCTAAAAAATAGAGAGGTGGATATGAAGCAAAAATCATAAAGAAAATTTTGTAACAATCACAATGCTGACGCGCTACATGCACACAAAGCCAGAAACTGATGGATGCAAAAATGGTCGCAAATTTATACATATTACACTGAAACGATTTAACACACTATTTCAGGTCTTAAGAAAGTTTTTAAGTGATTGATGACAATTGCAGCCTGCAGCTGCAATTCATGCGTCGCAATCACGAAGCACTCTCTGTTGCAATAACGATACTTTTGAAAAACTTTCTCCAATCGCTGCGCTTTTGTTGCGATGCTTGTATTAGAGGTACTAGAGACCGTAATTTTGAACAACTGTTTTAAATTTTTCTTAAAATAAAAGGTTGGGTAAAATCATCTTTGAGCAACAAATTTGAGACCTATTTTCATCCCTCCGTTTCTGGCTTTGTGTGCATGTAGCGCGTCAGCCACCATAAGTTCCTTATGATTCTTTGCTTCTTATACATCCTTCTCACACCCCTCAGATTTTTGCCCAAGAGCTTGGATTCACTCTGTAAGCATACATGTATACAAGCGTATATAATCGTGCATACATACATGTAATGGTGTATATACGTAAATGTACGCATATATATCTATAAAAGTACATAATTGTGTTTACACGTATACATACGCATATACTCCTGCCTCCGTACATATATACGTGAGTAGACACGTGCAAACAAGCGCAGGATGTATCCATGAATTGACTCGTGTATACTCGTATATGTATGCATATACACTTATAATATGCATATATACGTCTACTTCATACGTAAATACTCGGGTATTCACGTTTATACTCAAGATACAAGTGCATTTACACATGTGCATTCATGTATCTGATGCATATATGTATCTACTGATATATTACTCATGGTTTACACGGCACTTATATACTCGTGTATACTCACATATACTCGTGCACACACTTCTAACTATAAAAATAAAACCGAAATATACAAATATAAGGGTAATTTGTAACGGTTTTGCATCTATTTTTAACTTTGACCACTTTCCCCCACCCCCATGGGGTGAAGTGGAACATAAGGAAAAGAAAGTGTTATAAAAGTACTTAAATCATTTTTTTTTTGCCTAAAATTCAATGTACCGTGTTCTTTCATAATGCAATGTAAAATAAAAACATAAAAAGTTGAAGAGTTTAAAGAATTTATTGTATTTATTATCCGCCACACACAAAGATGAAAACTTACGATTTTATGACCACTTTACCCCACCAGACCCAATGTCTTATGTCAGTCTGTTCCAGTAAGGAAAAATTACATCTGAAAATCAAAGAATATGGTAATACAAACAATTTCAAGAAATGATATGTATTTTGTTGTAAATCAAAGATTATTTTTGCAATTATTAAATCATCAAGTTATTGTTATTAACATTTTAATTATTAATTCAGCCCTACTAATACTCGGTGAGTTTTTTTTTTTGTTACTATTAAGTTTTTTGCATTTCATATATTTTTTTTAATTAGTCAAGTGCATGCGGGGCAAAGTGGATGGGGCAAATTGAAATTAGTTCATTTTATTTACTTATTCAAATACAATCTTACTTACTTGTTACTTACTTATCTACAATACTTACGCATTCATTTAAAAATTAACTTATTTACATTCCTTCCTTTAATAATTCACTTATTTAATCATTCATTTCTGCGCGTATTTTCCTGTTAATCCCTGTGTTATTCACTCATTTATTTTTCACCACATATTTACTTTTATTTATTAGTTTATTGTTCCCTTATCTTTTCATTTATTTATTCATTCCTTTATATACTCATTTATTTGGTCAAAAATATTTTTTCAATCGATTTGGTTAGAAAAGTTTTATTAACAAGCAGATTGTTCTCTCTTTATGTACTGTAATTTTCAAAACAAAATTCCAATTTGTTCATTAAAAAAAATAAAGTTTTCTTAATTATTTCACTTTGCCCTGTATTCCCCACATATAAATAATTTATACGGACCTTCAGTGAAAACTGTTTTCACTGAAGATTCCTCACTATTCTAGAAACGTGACTGGATTTGAATAAGAAGTGTTCATAAAAATTTCAGGTTAATTTCAGGAAGATTGCTAATTTTTGGCAGGTTACTTTCCGGGGTTCTGCCTGATATGTTAATGGCTGAAATTAGGCGCATTAGCTGCCCATTATTTTCCAGGAGCGCTTCAGAATTTTATTTACATTGTTTCTGAGCGAACGATTGGACCATGTCTGTTCATTTACTTTCCAATTGCTCTTTCTTTCATCGCCTCAAAGTGAAATTGAAGTTGTTATTAAATGGATAATGGTATCTGCTAAAGATGGTTTATGCTTGCAGATCGAGTATAAATTTGAATTCTATATTTTATTTTTTTCATTTTCACAGCTGGAACTCTTACTGTGATGCAGTCTCCAAATTATCTTCTCACCCAACAAGTTAGTTGTCGCACAAACACAAAGTTCGTCCTTGGGTGACAATGCAGTAAGTTTTGATTTTTCCCTTTTTTATAATTTGATGAAAATTTATCACGTTTTATCCCCTGTTGCATAAAGAGCAATACATTGAGATGTCTATTTCTGATTCTAAGAATGTCAGCACACTATTATTTCTGAATTTGAGAAAGCAGATAATTGTAACGGATCCGGTGCGACTTCCACTTTCTTGAAATGAAGACACAGTTCTTGATAAAAACACAGGAGCTTTATTTACACTATGTACAGGAGAAATCGTTAACAACTGCTAAATTATTCATCAGCAATTAAGCAACTATCACACAAAACCGTAAACTCAACGTTTACACACGTATTTACTTCCAAATACGAAAACAACACAGCGAAATGCCTCGCAATAAACAGAGCAAATACGCTCTCAGTTCGAAATCTCAATCGAAACTCACTTTTTATCCATCGCTAACGGCTTATATACACACCGAAAAGAAATCTCTCAAATATTCCACACGCTTCTGGAAAATAGTAGACCGTTATCAAATTTTACCAATGAACAAAAAGGAAATAGGGGGTCGTATACTTTAGCCATATGAAAAGGGGTTGTATATTCATTACGGGAAACTATTTACAGGTTACGTTACTACAATAATTACTATTTACAGGATTTGTAACATTGCCCCCTTCCCAAGGACTGCACGTCGCGGGCAGTACAATCCCCAGAAAGGGTGCCAAACTTCTATCACAAGTTTACAAATATACACATTAATTAATAACTAAAAGATACAGAAAACACAATAATAACAAGAAATATTACTAAACATTAAAAGCAAAAATTATCTACAACTTTTATGTCATCAACCATGGTTGTTTACGTAATACTCATGAATTATGGCCATAGTATGGGGCTAACCGATCATAATGTACAACCCTAGGTTTTGCATTAGGTGATTTTTGGATCCTCACTACGACGTCATTTAGTCGGTTAAGGACTTTGGAGGGTCCATCCCAATGCGACTGCAATTTGGGTGAAAGAACTTTCCGTCGGATAGGATTCCATAACCAAACCTTGTCGCCTTCGTTGAATTCGTGTCCAGTAGACCTTGTGTCGTATCGGCTCTTCATCTTCTCCGCCGCGATGTTGATTCGCTCTCGTGCGAAGTAATGAACGTCTTCCAACCGGGCCTGGAGATTCTGGATGTACTCCTCAGGCGATGAAGGCGCATCCGGAGGACGACCGAAGACGAGATCACAAGGTAACCGAAGCTCTCGTCCGAAGAGCATCTGAGATGGGGCATATCCGGTAATCTCGTGGACAGCACTGCGGTTGGCCAGCAGGAACAAAGGTAGCTTCTTGTCCCAATCCTGTTGATTTCTGGATACCATAAGCGAGAGATTATTCAGGATTGTGCGGTTAAATCTCTCCACCATGCCGTCCGAATGTGGGTGTAGTGGTGGTGTCCTAGTTTTCTCAATTCCGAAAATTTGACATAAGCCCTTAAACACAGCAGAGAGGAAACTCCTCCCTTGATTGGAATGGATCTGCAAAGGTGTTCCATATCTCGAGATCCAATGTTGGACTAGAGTCTCTGCTACGGTGGTAGCTTCTTGATCTGGACTGGGATATGCTTCGGGCCATTTGGTGACATAGTCGGTGGAAACAAGCAGGTATTTGTTCCCATCAGCAGTTCTTGGTAGGGGACCCAGGATGTCGATCCCAAACCAACGTCCTCCAACGTTGTACAGATGTAGCTTCCCTCTGCTTCTTTTCTTCGGTCCTTTACGAGCAGCACAGTATCTTTTTGTTGCTGGACTGAAGTTGGAAACGTCCTGCCAGCTAGGGCGTCGACTGTCACTTTCCATGAACTCCAAAATTGGTTTTATATCGGGGTCTTCAAGTTGATCTTTTCGAACTTGGTCGTCACTCCATGGATCAGGTTCTGATGATGTTGGAGTCACTGTCACCTGATAGGCGGTAGGGCTAGTCGCTCCATACTATTTCTCAAATCGGGAACAATAGTGGCAGTTCTCAGGACAGGGTCTCCTTGATAAAGCGTCAGCATTACCGTGAGAAAACCCTTTTCGATGCTTGATCTCCATGTCATATTCCTGGAGCCGCTGTATCCACCTGGCTATCTGACCTTCCGGATTTTTGAAGTTCAAAAGCCAAGTTAATGAGGCATGATCTGTCCGAAGCAGAAATTTTCGGCCGTAGAGGTAATGATGGAAGTGTTCTACAGCTTTCACTATGGCCAGTAACTCCTTTCTGGTGACGCAGTAATTTCACTCCGACTTTGATAAGCATCTGCTCCAGTAAGCGATGACATGTTCATTTCCGTCAATTTCTTGGGATAAAACAGCTCCGATGCCCTCGTTGCTCGCATCAGTGTCAAGGATTAAGGATTTTTTCAGGCTGAGGATAGGCGAGGATAGGCGCTGATGTTAAAGCCTCCTTCAGTCGTAGAAATGCATCTTCGCATTCTTTGGACCATTCAAACTTTTGCTTGCTCTCCGTCAGCTTATGCAAAGGTCGTGCAATGTTGGAAAAACCCTTTACAAACTTCCTGTAGTACGTGCACAGCCCCAGGAAACTTCGCAGCTGATGGATATTTTCGGGACGACTCCAGCTCTTGACCGCAGATACCTTTTCTGGATCGGTTTGTACACCTTCAGAAGAGATGATGTGACCAAGGTAGTTCACTTCCCGGCGGAACAAATTACATTTGGACGGGCTTAACTTCAGATTGGCTTCCTTAAGCTTTTGCAGCACCTTCCTAAGATTTGGCAGATGTTCTTCGAAACTGCGTCCCACGATGATATCGTCTAAGTAGACCAGACAGGATTCGTAGGAAAGTCCTCTTAACACTGTCTCCATAAGACGCTCGAACGTAGCTGGTGCATTGCAGAGGCCGAAGGGTATCACTTTAAACTGCCATAAGCCTTGTCCAGTTGTAAACGCTGTCTTCTCTCGGTCATCAGGGTGTATCTCAACCTGCCAGTAGCCGCTCTTCAAGTCCAGGGTCGAAAACCACTTGTGTCCGGAAAGAGTGTCCAAGGTGTCGTCTATCCGTGGAAGAAGGTAACTGTCTTTCTTGGTGATTTCATTCAGCCGTCGGTAATCGACAAAAAATCTAGTGGAGCCATCTTTCTTTCGGACCAAGACGATGGGAGAGGCCCAAGGACTGGACGAGGGTTCGATGGCATCATTCTCCTGCATTTCTTTCAGGAGGGTCTCAACCTCTTCCTTCTTGGCAAACGGTAGTCGTCTTGGATGCTGTTTAATAGGGGGGTGTTCTCCAGTATAGTTCCTATGCTGCGTTAAATTCGTCCGGCCCACATCCTCCGATGTAGATGAAAACAGATGCTTGAAGTCGTCCACCAATTGTTCCGCAGCAGTTCTTTGATCATTCGATAACGGCGCACTCCCAATTAACTTTGATGTCAAGGACTCAGAAGACACAGTCGCAGGGGAATTGATTCTTCTAATGATGCAGTTTACTTGAGTACAAGTCGCCAACACTTCACCTTTTCGGATATTCCTTGGCCTTTCACTCACGTTGGCGACTCTCACAGGAATTACATCCATAGAAAGGTCCACAAGCGTAGATGCTACCAGCACTCCTTTTAGGTTATTGTTTAGGTTGGGGTGTTCAGTGAGTCCAAATCGAAAACTATTGCTTTCTTCAATGGAGCCAGATATTAATGATTCTGACCTTGAGGGAATCGATAAATCTGTTTGGGCTATTATTTGATGAGCGGATTTTATATCACTTTCTGCGGGGAAAACGGCTATGTCTTCTCTTATCGAGTGCAGCTCATTAGTCTTGAAGTCGAGGTTGAAGTCATACTTCTTTAAAAAGTCCAATCCGAGAATGAAGGGGTCTGTGATAGCAGCAACTAATGCCGTATGATGGTAAGTGGCGTTTCCAAATACAATTTCTAAGTTTACTTTACCTTCAATCTCGATCTTGTCACCTGTCACAGTTTGGAGGGTAACGCAGGGCGGCGTCCATAGAATGTTGAGTCCAAATTGACGAGCCACATCTGTTCTAATGATTGTAACATTGGCTCCAGTGTCAATAATCAGTTCGCAGGGAAACCCGTTTACATATGCGTAAACAAACAGTCCATTACTGCCGCCACTCGTCGATGAAATCTGGAAAACTTTAAGATGGGGCTCATTCCAATTTGGCGACCTCCGCCGCGCGAGATTGCCATGGCTTCGTTTTCCTGGACCTGCGATGGAGAGGTGCTCTTCCCTCTGGTTTCTTGGCGAGCTTCACAGTTTCTTCGTAAGTGACCCTCGTCGCCACATTTCCAGCACTTAAGTGACTGTCCATTTTGGTACTTGGGAGCCGAAGTCCTTTTGAGGATTCCTGCAATTTCTTTTATTTGCTTTTCCAGTTCAGCAAAGCGTGACGAAACCGGATCAGGGTCATCAGTTTTCACGCCGCGGATTGAATGGCGATCCTTGCGGGTTGCTTGCTGGGCGGCTCCGCCATCCGTAGAGCTTTCTGGATTTCCGGATCTCGATCCCCGTCGATGTAGTAGTTGAGTGCCAGGTTGTCTCGAACATCCGCAGGACAGTCGCAAAAAGCAAGATGAGACAGTCTCTCGACGTCCGCCGCAAGCTCCTGCAGGGTTTCCCCGGTTTTCTGGAAACGGGACTTCAACTGGAGTCGGCTGAAATCTTTCTGGCACTTCTCACCGAAGCGAAGCTCCAAAGCAGATGTGATTGCGGCGAAATCCAGGCGCTGGCTGTCCGGAAGGGTCTGGAGAATGTCCGCTGCGTCACCTCTCAGGGATGCTGCAAGATGACAGGCCTTGGTAGCAGAGTCCCATCCGTTCGCTTCCGCCACTATTATGAATTGAGTTTTGTAAACCTGCCACGAAGTTTTCCCATCAAATGTGGCAAGTTTAATGGACGGTCGAGCAACCGATGTGGGAGCGCAAAACTGTATAGAGCTGCTTTCCGCGGTCGCCAATCTCCTTTCCACGTCCTTAAAGATCTCTTCTTTAAGTAGATGAAATCTTCTATCTTCTTCTTCAAATTTATTTTCTACAGCATTAAATCGGCTTTCAACGGTGTCAGTAAATTTATTTTCCATCACAGTCTTTACCGAAATAAGGTCGTTTTTAATTTATTCTTGGTTAGACGTTAAGTCCTTTTTCAACACCGTTAAATCGCTTTTTAACTGGTCTTGATTTGCCATCATACTTGCAGTCAGATCACTTTTTAATTGTTCTTGATTAGCCGCCATATCATTTTTTACAGAGTTGATTGCGTCAAGAAGTTGTTTTAATTGTTCATCCATTGCGCGAGTAATCACCATAAAAATAAAGTCCAAATTTAAAAAAGTCTTTATGAAAAAATGTCCAAAGTCACACTTACTGCAAGAACGTCCTGAAGTAGCCCCACGTTGGGCGCCAAATTGTAACGGATTCGGTGCGACTTCCACTTTCTTGAAATGAAAACACAGTTCTTGATAAAAACACAGGAGCTTTATTTACACTATGTGCAGGAGAAATCGTTAACAACTGCTAAATTATTCATCAGCAATTAAGCAACTATCACACAACACCGTAAACTCAACGTTTACACACGTATGTACTTCCAAATACGAAAACAACACAGCGAAATGCCTCGCAATAAGCAGAGCAAATACGCTCTCAGTTCGAAATCTCAATCGAAACTCACTTTTTATCCATCGCTAACGGCCTATATACACACCGAAAAGAAATCTCTCAAATATTCCACACGCTTCTGGAAAATAGCAGACCGTCATCAAATTTTATCAATGAACAAAAAGGACTAGTGGGGTCGTATACTTTAGCCATATGAAAAGGGGTTGTATATTCATTACGGGAAACTATTTACAGGTTACGTTACTACAATAATTACTATTTACAGGATTTGTAACAATATTATGTTATTTGGATTTCAGGGATTTATTTTACACTAGCAGTATCCGCACGGCGGTGTCCGTGCTAAGAAGTTAAAGGAAGTCTGTTGAACAAGAAATATCCTCTCCCTCCGCCCCCCTTCTGATGTGAAATGATCATTTTTCTTCAACTAAAATGCGTACACACCTTTTCAAAAAACCTATAAATATCTCTTTGGAATTTAAAACTATTCGCCAAAACACAAACTTTTTTTCCGTAGCTTTAAAACTTAAAAAAATCCTTCAACAACAAAGTTTATTGCTTAACGCGTCAATCAACAATGCTACCGCAACCCTGCCCTTTAGCGAGTGAAACGGTTTTTCCCCTGCAATTTAAAGTGTTTCGCCAAATAGACAATGCTATAATAAGAACGCTGTAAAGAACAATCACAATTGAATAATACGACAAATCACAAATTATTTACTTAGATAAAGAACTATCTTCATCTATAAGAACAAAAACAAACGTTGAAGAAATAAAGGTAAACAAAACCCAATAGAAACATCCTACAAAATCAAGTTATGTACCTGAACATCGAAAAAAAAAAAAAAGAAACGCATTCAAAAATCTGTTCGCTGATCATAACAGCGTAGCATGGGCATGACATATCGCTGCTATCGTGTCGATAGCTGCGTCGGCCAGCGCCTTCTCGATGAGTTAACTTATCCCGCCATCTATAAGGAGTTTTTAGAACTAATAACAATTAATTAAATTTTATTTGCAATTACAAATATTTCGGTCAATCTGATTTTAAAAAAATTGCCTATAGCCTTCCTCAATGAATGGAATATTCAGCACAAAAAGAATTTTTCAATTTGAACCAGTAGTTCCTGAGATTAGCCGTTCAAACAAACAAACTCTTCAGCTAAATATTAGTCAATTAATTATTAATTTAAAGAAGACAATGATACGTAATATATATATATATATATATATATATATATATATATATATATATATATATATATATATATATATATATATATATATATATATATATATATATAATATATTTATATATTTTACAAATAATGTTTAGCATCGTTTAGGATTTTCTCTGAAAAGTATCCTCGATATTTGCCTTATTGCTGACTCGAACCTACGCCCACTGAATCACGAAGGACGCACTTTCATGTCGAGTCATCGTGGTTACGCATGTTCAGCGTTCCAAGCATTTTATATTGTAATATAAATATTCCCGTTTTCATAACATTTTTTATTGCTGCTCCACTCCTATTAGTCATAGCGTTATGTTATATAGCCTATAGCCTTCCTTAATGAATGGACTATTTAAGATAAAAAGAATTTTCAATTCAAACCAATAGTTCCTGAGATAAGCGCGTTCAAACAAACAAACTGCAGCTTTATACACACGTTTGTGAAAATTGCAACAACATGAAAGACTCGTTGAGAATGAATAAAATTTATTGCACATATAACTCATATTGCTGCAAATAAACGATCAAAATTACAGATGAATAAAACGAAAATAACAGGCGTACATTAATATTGAACGTAGCTACCCCGAGCAGCTAGGAGAGCCTGTATTCGTTTTGGCAACGAATCATAGAGGTTACGATTGGTAATAGCATCCCATATGGCTTCAATCTGAAGCCAAAGTTTATTCATACCAACTGCCGGACGAGACACATGGGCGAGTTTCCGACCAACGCAATCCGAGACATGCTCGATGGGCGTCATATTCGGAGGATGGGCAGACCAAGGAAGTAATGTAACCTGTCGTGCACCGAAGAACAAGTGTACGTGAGACACGTGGACGTGCATTCTCCTAATGAAACACTGCAGCAGGAATGCTGTGAAGAAAGGGTTGTATCTCCGGCGTCCCAGCGTTAATGAAGTAGCGATCGCCATTGAAGTTACCCGGAATTCGGAGTAGATGGGACTGCCCATGATATTCAAAAACGCTGCAGACCATGACAACCTAGTGCAGTGTTGGGCATCAACTAAAAAAAAAATCAACTAAATTTGTAATTGATTGATTAGTTGACTAAAGTAATCTGACTCCCATTTAGTTCAGACTAATATTTTTAAAATTTAATTTAATTGCAGACGAAGATTAACGTTAGTTTAAACTAACTCGTTAGTTGCTGAAAAAAACTAATTTAGTTCAGATTGATTTAGTTCAGATTAAATTAATCAGATTGAATTTAGTCAGATTAAAAGTAATCAGATTAAAAGTAATCAAATTGATTTGATTACTTTTTTAATTCAGATTAAATTCGTAAAATATAAATGTCACATGAACAGAGGCACATTTGTATTTCTACGTGTATGTACATATTATGCAAGCATATACGAGTTAATAAGTGTATATACGACCATGTGCGTGCATATACGTATATAAACGTGTTATCCCCCGTATGTTCGTGTACGGAGGTATATTTGAATTTTTAAGTGAATATACATATTTAGGAGTGCATACACGAGTATATACGAGTATGTACGTGTATACAAGAGAATATGCATATGGATAGGTGTTACCCCGAGTATACTCGTGTACAGAGGTTAATTTGCTTTGAATTGTGCATACACATACTTATGCGTGCACACAAGCGAAAATACGTGTATCTACGTGTACACATGAGAATATGCGTATAGATACGTGTTACCCCGAGTATACTCGTGTAAAGAGGTAGATTTGTATTTCGAAGTGTATATACATATTCAAGCATGCATATACAAGAAAGTACGTGTATATACAAGTATGTTCATGTACACACGAGAATATAAGTAAACATACGTGTTACCCCGAGTATACTCGTGTACAAAGGTAATTTTCTATTTAAACGTGTATATGCATATTGATGCATGCATATACGAGAAAATTCGTGTATATACGAGTAAGTACGTGTACACACGACAATAGGTATATAGATACTTGTTTAACCCGAGTATACTCGTGTACGATGGCCCATTTGTAGTTTTACGTGTATATGCATATTTATGCGTTTATAAACGAGTAAATACGTGTATATACGAGTATGTACGTATACATACGATAATATGCGTATAGATACGTGTTACCCCGAGTATACTCGTATACAGAGGTAAATTTGCTTTTAATTATGTATATACATACTTATGTGTGCACATAAGCGAAAATACGTGTATGTACGTGTACACATGATAATATGCGTATAGATACATGTTACCCCGAGTATACTCGTGTAAAGGGGTACATTTGTATTTCGACTTGTATATACATATTCAAGCATGCATATATGAGAAAGTACGTGTATATACAAGTATGTTCGTGTACACACGAGAATATGCGTATAGATATGTGTTACACCGAGTATACTCGTGTAAAGAGGTAATTTTGCTTTTAATTGTGTATATACATACTTATGTGTGCACACAAGCGAAAATACGTGTATGTACGTGTACACATGAGAATATGCGTATAGATACGTGTTACCCCGAGTATACTTGTGTAAAGAGGTACATTTGTATTTCTACGTGTATATGCATATTTAAGCGGGCATATATGAGAAAGTACTTGGATATGCAAGTATATTCGTGTACACACGAGAATATGCATATAGATGCGTGTTAACCCGAGTATACTCGTGTACAGAGGTACATTTGTATTTGTACGTTAAAATACATATTTATGCTCGCATACACTTGTATATACGACTAAAAACAAGTATAAAAGAGTAGTTTTGTGCATATACGTATATATACGTGTTAACCCGAATATTCGTGTACACAGGAAATTTTATATTTCTTCGTGTATATACCTACAAGTACGTGTAAACGCAAGTAAATACGTGTATATACGAGTAGATAAGTGTAAACCCTATTTTTTATGGATTTCTACTTGTTATCCCGAGTATATTCGTGCACGGAGGTATATGTAATTTCTAAGTGTATGTACAAATCTATTTGTGCATACACGAGTAAATACGTGATTACACGAGTATGTACGTCTACACAAAAAATATGCGTATGGATACGTGTCAATCCGAGTATACTCATGCACAGAGGTAAATTTGTATTTATACGTATCCCAGCTAAAAATAATCTTAAGAAAATCTGCAAAAAAAAATTTTTTTTTGAAGTATTTTTCAATATTTCTGCAGATTTTTAGACGACAAGCAAAATCTGCTTTTTGTCTTCAAAATAATCTGCAGAAAATCCACACAAAGTTTTCTTTTTAGTCTTCTTTTAATATTCTGCAGATTTTTTAAAGGTAAAAAACTCTGCAAATTTTCTTCAATTAGATCTATAGAAAATCTACACAAAAAATTCTCTTACAGTTTTCTCTAAATAGTTCGCATGTTTGTATATATTTTATGGTCACCAAAAAGAAATATGTATTTCAATTCAAATTATTTCTTAAAGTTTTATTACAGCATAAAAGTTTTTCACACTTTAAATTTTTTTATATTTTTTTTCAGTTTTTAGAAAATTAAGCACATTTCTTTGTTTCTCTTATTAAAATCAGTAATAAATTACTTAAACTTTTCCCCCAAGAACTTTGATTTATATTTTGATAGCTTAAATTGAAATTTAAAAGCATTTCAACACGTTTGAAACATTTACCAAATAAAAAAAGGTCTGTTTATTGTATTATATAAATAATATGACATGAAAATCAATTTTAATATAAGTGCATGATTCAAATCAAATGAAAGTGAAATTACAATACATCATTTTTTTTTTTGAAAACAAAACGATATTGAATAACGCAAGTTATTACATGGTTTGAAAGGGCTTTCAAAAATGTCATTTTCAAGAAGGATACGGATTAGAACAGAGTCAAATTTGTCTCACTTGGAGAAAAATCAGGAAATTGAAATTAAATAAGAACAAATATGACTTGAAATAATGTTCTCGAACGGCGCGCCGTTCGAGTACAAACGCACCGAACGGGACCACGGAGGCCTCGGTCCGTCCCGCAATTCGGGTGCCACAAGCACAAGGCTACGAGAGTAGATGACCCCTCGACCAGGTGACGCGTATTGTTTTTTTTGCTCCGTCACGGAAACAAATAATTAGGGAAATTTTAAGTTCCATCATTGGAAACCCATGAAAACATATAAAGAATAAAGACATTTATAACATAGACTGACATTTTAACCATGAAAACATATTGGATTTATGCCTCGGTTCACAAAAAGGTAAGACACTTTAAAAATCACCAATTATTATTTGATTAAATTAACTTTTATTTAATAAGTGTATAGTATATTAGGGTTTGAAATGTTATGCCTAATCGGAGGTTTTTAATTTTTGAAATTTTTTCTTTTTCACCGATTGACTTAAAATTTTGAGCGAACATTTACGTTGTCAATATCTATTAATAAAAAAAATGTGTTACGATGTCTCAATAATAACCAGCCTAATTAACTTAATTACTTCCCACCACGTGGTCGATTTGGAGGAATTTTTCGAAATTTTTAATTTTAACAAATTGTTCTATTTATTATTTCGTCTTGAAATTTTATACTAATTTTACAATCATAGCGATGTATTTTTGTGACAAATTTGGTTTAATTATTTCAATTTGCATAAGCTTCAATTCAATAAAATTTAAAATTTCATTTTGGATGCGTAGTTCAAGTTTTAATTATATGTTTTGTTAAACGAACATGAAACACCACTCTGCAGTGAATTTACTCATTTTTATTAAAGAAATGTCGAAACTTAAAATTAAAAATGTTTTCGGATTTTTATTGCATTAATTTCATTTGTTATTAATTATTATCTACTATTTTTTATTTGCTGGGTACATTTTTTGCAGTTTATCTACAGATTTTCGGCTGAATATTTAAGTATATTTGAAACATGCTTTCTTTACAAAATCTGCAGAAAAAAATCCGCAGAAAAAATCTGCAGAAAATTTGAGCATATTTGGAACACGCTTTCTGCAAAAGATCTACAGATAAAATCTGCAGATTTTCTTTAGAAAGCATGTTCCAAATATGCTTGAATTTTCTGCAGATTTTTTTTAGCTGGGATATATGCATATTTATAAATGCATATACAAGTAAATACGTGTATATACGAGTAAGTTCGCGTACACACGAGAATGGACGTAAATATTCCTTTTTAGCCGGTTTATACTCGTGTACAATGGTACATTTGAATTTCTATGTGTATATGCATATTTATGCGCTTATACACAGGTAAATGCATGTATGTACGAGTATGTACGTGAACACACGAGAGAATATGCGTATAGATACTTGCTACGCCGAGTACACTTTTGTTCAGAGAAATTTGCTTTGAAACGTGTATATACATATTTACGAGATAGAATACGAGTATGTACGTGTTCACGCGAGACTTTGCGTATAGATAAATGTTACACCGAGTATACTCGTGTGTAGAGGTGCATTTTTATTTTAGATTGTACATACATTTTTATGCGTGCATACATGAGAAAATACAAGTACATACGGTGTAGATTTACTTCAATCTCTCTAGATTTAGTATAAATTTTTATCTGACGAAGTTTAATCTGATTACTTTAGTTGATTAAATCAATCTGATTAAATTACTATGAACTAAATCAATCTGAACTAAATTAGTTTTTTTTTCTCCGTTAACGTTAATAATCTTCCGCAATTGGAAAAATCAGATTAAATATAATCTTAACTCAATGTGAGTCCGATTACTTTAGTCGATTGAGGATTTAATTGATTAACGCACAACACTGGTTTAAACGCATATTCCCGTGCGTACACGTACATACTCGTATATACTTGTCTTTTCTCTTATATGCACGCATAAAAGGGTATGTACAATCATAAATACATATTCTCCTCTGTGCACGAGTATACTCGGGTTAACACGCATCTATACGCATATTTTCATGTGTACGACCGAGAGATACGAACATACTTGTATATACACGTATTTTCTCGTATATGCAAGCTTAAATATGTATATACACGTAGAAATACAAATGTAGCTCTTTAAACGCGTATACTCGGGGTAACACGTATCTATACGCATATTCTCATGTGTACACGTACATACACATATTTTCGCTTGTGTGCACGCATAAGTATGTATATACACAATTAACAGCAAATTTACCTCTGTACACGAGTATACTCAGAGTAACACGTAGCTATACGCATACTATCGTGTGTACTCGTACATAATCGTATATATACGTGTTTACTCGTTTATAAACGCATAAATATGCATACAAATGTGCCTTTGTAGAAATACAAATGTGCCTTTGTACACGAGTATACTCGGGTTAAACACTTATCTATAAGTCTATTGTCATGTGTACACGTACTTACTCGTATATACACGTATTTTCTCTTATATGCATTCATCGATATGTATATAAACGTTTAAATGGAAATTTACATCTGTAAACGAGTATACTCGGGATTACACATATGTTTACATATATTCTCGTGTGTACATGAACATACTTGTATATACGCGCCCCTTCTCCTATATGCACGCACAAATATGTATATATACACATACAAATACAAATGTACCTCTTTACACCAGTATACTCGGGGTAACTCATATCTATACGCATATTCTAGTGTGTACACGAACATACTTGTATATACACGTACTTTCTCGTATATCCACGCTTGAATATGTATATACACGTCGAAATACAAATGTATCTCTTTACACGAGTACACTCGGGGTAACACGTAACTATATGCATATTCTCATGTGTACACGTACATACACGTATTTTCGCTTGTGTATATACATAAGTATGTATATACACAATTAAAAGCAAATTTACCTCTGTACACGAGTATACTCGGTGTAACACGACGCATATTATCGTCGTGTGTACACGTACATACTCGTATATATATATACACGTATTTACTCGTTTATAAACGCATAAATATGCATGTACACGTAGAAATACAAGTGTGGCATCGTACACGAGAATACTCGGGTTAAACAAGTATCTATATGCCTATTGTCGTGTGTACACGTACTTACTCGTATATACACGTATTTTCTCGTATATGCATGCATCAATATGTATATACACGTTTAAATAGAAATTTACCTCTGTACACGAGTATACTCGGGGTAACACGTATGTTTATATATATTCTCGTGTGTACATGAACATACTTGTATATACACGTACCTTCTCATATGTACACGCATAAATATGTATATACACTTCGAAATACAAATGTACCTCATTACACGAGTATACTCGGGGTAACTCGTATCAATACGCATATTCTCATGTGTACACGTATATACACGTATTTTCGCTTGTGTGCACGCATAAGTATGTGTATACATAATTAAAAGCAAATTTACCTCTGTACACGAGTATACTCGGGGTAACACGTATCCATATGCATATTCTCCTCTATACACGTACATACTCGTATATACACGTATTTACTTGTGTATGAACACATAAACATGTATATTCACTTAAAAATTCAAATATACCTCCGTACACGAACATACGGGGGATAACACGTTTATATACGTATATGCACCCACATGGTCGTACATACACTTATTAACTCGTGTATGCTTGCATAAATATGTACATACACGTAGAAATACAAATGTGCCTCTGCTCATGTGACATTTATATTTTACGAATTTAATCTGAATTTGAAAAGTAATCAAATCAATTTGATTACTTTTAATCTGATTACTTTTAATCTGACTAAATTCAATCTGATTAATTTAATCTGAACTAAATCAATCTGAACTAAATTAGTTTTTTTCAGCAACTAACGAGTTAGTTTAAACTAACGTTAATCATCGTCTGCAATTGAAAAAAATCAAATTAAATTTAATCTGAACTAAATTTGAGTCAGATTACTTTAGTCGACTGAAGATTTAGTTGATTAATGCCCAACACTGACCTGGTGTTATGCCGGTATGACGTCGGATTGCACACTCTGGGAGATGACGTTCCCATGTGTAACGCTTGACGCGTACACTTCCATCATTTCAGTGCAGATTAAGTTTGGGCTCATCCGAGAAGACGACCTGTTGTTAGTCCGCACGCCATTGGGCGTGCAGCTGGGCCGATTGAAGCCGGAAGCAACGATGGTTGAGTTGATGGATAGGGGATTCCTAGTATGCTGGTCCTGGCGCAGCAGGCATCAATCAGCCGTGGATGAAGCAAGTGTGACACCTGTAGCCATATTCCAACGTTGTGCTAGCGTACTAGAGGACACTATACGATCCATAACAGTTAAGTGGGTGACGTTTTGATAATCCCTTGGCGTCGTTCGGTTACGTGAGCTGGCGCGAGTTCTTCGGCTAATTTCTCCGTCCTCTGTCCATCTTTTACAAATATGCATCACAGTTGAGGCATTACGCCCCGTGCGGGCACTGATTTCTCTGTAAGTAAGTTCACCCTTACGCGTGCCGATCATGCGGCCCCATTCGAACTTCGTTACTTGCTCGTATGACGCTCTGCGTTTTGGACGAGGCATACTGAATATTAGAGAAACATCTACCATCGGCATATAATCATACACTGATTTTGAAAAACCTTTACAGTCCTTTATATACGAAGTCTGTGCGGCAGTTCAGAGGGCGTTTCTCGGTCCACGCATGCGAGACGTCTCTAATGCTAATCATTTACCTATCGTATCTTGTTAAACATTTCCTGTAATTTTCGATTCATTTGAAAAATTCCATCTTGGTGTTGCAATTTTCACAGTGCATTATTAGTATTGTTACGGATTCGGTGCGACTTCCACTTTCTTGAAAAGAAAACACAGTTCTTGATAAAAACACAGTTCTTGATAAAAACACAGGAAATTTATTTACACTACGTACAGGAAAGATCTTCAACAACTGCTAAATTATTCATCAGCAACTAAGCAATTATCACACAACACCGTAAACTCAACGTTTACACACGTATTTACTTCCAAATACGAAAACAACACAGCGAAATGCCTCGCTATAAACAGAGCAAAAATCTTCTCAGTTCGAAATATCAATCGAAACTAACTGTTCATCCATCGCTAACGGCTTAAATACACCGAAAAGAAATTTCTCAAATATTCCACACGCTTCTGTAAAGTAGTAGACCGTTATCAATGAAAAGAAAGAAAATAGGGGTCGTATAATTTAGCCGAATGAAAAAGGGGTTGTATATTCATTACGGGAAACTATTTACAGGTTACGTTCCTACAATAATTACTATTTACAGAATTTGTAACATTGCCCCCTTCCTAAGGACTGCACGTCCCGGGCAGTACAATCCGTCAACGTGAGTGAAAGGCCAAGGAATATCCGGAAAGGTGAAGTGCTGGCAACTTGTACTCCAGTAAACTGCATCATTAGAAGAATCAATTCCCACGAGACTGTGTCTTCTGAGTCCTTGACATCGAAGTTAATTGGGAGTGCACCCTTATCGAAAGATCAAAGAACTGCTGCGGAACAATTGGTGGATGACTTCAAGCATCTGTTTTCATCTACATCGGAGGATGTTGGCCGTACGAATTTAACGCAGCATAGGATCTACACTGGAGAACACCCCCCTATTAAACAGCATCCAAGACGACTACCGTTCGCCAAGAAGGAAGAGGTTGAGACCCTCCTGAAAGAGATGAAGGAGAATGATGTAATCGAACCTTCATCCTGTCCTTGGGCCTCTCCCATCGTCTTTGTCCGAAAGAAAGACGGCTCCACCAGATTTTGTGTCGATTACCGATGGCTGAATGAAATCACCAAGAAAGACAGCTACCCTCTTCCACGGATAGACGACACCTTGGACACTCTTTCCGGACACAAGTGGTTTTCGACCCTGGACTTGAAGAGCGGCTACTGGCAGGTTGAAATACACCCTGACGACCGAGAGAAGACAGCGTTTACAACTGGACAAGGCTTGTGGCAGTTTAAAGTGATGCCCTTCGGCCTCTGCAATGCACCAGCTACGTTCGAGCGTCTGATGGAGACAGTGTTAAGAGGACTTTCCTACGAATCCTGTCTGGTCTATTTAGACGATATCATCATCGTGGGACGCAGTGTCGAAGAACATCTGGCAAATCTTAGGAAGGTGCTGCAAAAGCTTAAGGAAGCCAATCTGAAGTTAAGCCCGTCCAAATGTAATTTGTTCCGCCGGGAAGTGAACTACCTTGGTCACATCATCTCTTCTGAGGGTGTACAAACCGATCCAGAGAAGGTATCTGCGGTCAGGAGTTGGAGTCGTCCCGAAAACATCCATCAGTTGCGAAGTTTCCTGGGGCTCTGCACGTACTACAGGAAGTTTGTGAAGGGTTTTTCCAACATTGCACGACCTTTGCATAAGCTGACGGAGATTAAAAACGACCTTACTTCGGTAAAGACTGTGATGGAAAATAAATTTAATGAGATAGAGCATCGAGTTGATGCTTTTGATGAAAAATTTGAAACAGTAGAAAACCGTATCGCAACAGTTGAAAATCATGTGGATGAGAAAATTAAAAACTTGGAAAGGAGATTGGCGATCGCGGAAAGCAGCTCTGTACAGTTTGGCGCTCCCACATCGGTTGCTCGACCGTCCATTAAACTGGCCACATTTGATGGGAAAAGTTCGTGGCAGGTGTACAAGACTCAATTCATGATAGTGGCGGAAGCGAACGGATGGGACTCTGCTACCAAGGCCTGCCATCTTGCAGCATCCCTGAGAGGTGACGCAGCGGACATTCTTCAGACCCTTCCGGACAGCCAGCGCCTGGATTTCGCCGCCCTCACATCTGCGTTAGAGCTTCGCTTCGGTGAGAAGTGCCAGAAAGATTTCAGCCGACTCCAGTTGAAGTCTCGTTTCCAGAAAACCGGGGAAACCCTGCAAGAGCTAGCGGCGGACATCGAGAGACTGTCTCATCTTGCTTTTTGCGACTGCCCTGCGGATGTTCGAGACAACCTGGCACTCAACTACTACATCGACGGGGTTCGAGATCCGGAAATCCAGAAAGCTCTACGGATGGCGGATGTCAAAGACCTGAATTCTGCTGTTGTGTATGCGATGACATACGAGGCCGCCCAAGAAGCAACCCGTGTGGATCGCCATCTAGTCCGGACTCAGGAAGCTGTTGAGTCTGATTCCAGGTCGTCCCACCTCGCTGAACTTGAGAGACAACTCGGTGACTTGACAAGACATCTGAGCAGCATAACAGCCCAAAAGAAACAAGAGCAGAAGTGCTGGAAATGCAGTAGTGAAGGACACCTGCGAAGGAGTTGTCCGGCTCGCCAAGCTACGCGAGGGAAGGAAATCACCACCACTAGAGCTCTGCAGATTTCCTCTTCTAGTAGTGGCAGTGATGGACTTTTCATTTACGCACATGTAAATGGGAACCCCTGCAGACTGATTGTCGACACTGGAGCCAATGTGACAATCATTAGGACAGATGTGGCTCGTGAATTTGGATTGAAACTGCTGTGGACATCGCCACGCGTAAGTCTCCAGACTGTGACAGGTGACAAGATCGAGATTGACGGTAAAGTGGACTTGGAAATAGTGTTTGGGAATGCCACCTACCATCATACGGCATTCGTCGCTAATATCACGGACCCCTTCATTCTCGGATTGGACTTTTTGAAGAAATATGACTTCACTCTCGACTTCAAGACTAATGAGCTGCACTCGATGAGAGAAGACATAGCCGTTTTCCCTGCAGAAAGTGATGTAAAATCCGCTCATCAATTGGCGCCCAACGTGGGGCTTCTTCTGGACTTTCTTGGAGTAAGTGTGACTTTGGACATTTTTTTCATAAAGACTGAATTTATAGACTTTGTTTTTATGGTGATTACTCGCGCAATGGATGACCAATTAAAACAACTTCTGGAAGCAATTAATTCTGCGAAAAGCGACTTGGCTGAAAGTTTGGCTGCTAATCAAGAACAATTAAAAAATGATAAAGCTCCTGTGTTTTTATCAAGAACTGTGTCTTCATTTCAAGAAAGTGGAAGTCGCACCGAATCCGTTACAGTATAGATAAGAATCACCAAGAACTATGTAAGAAGCATTTTGAAGGTTTTTTTTTTTTTTGCCGCTCATTGTAATTGACAACATAATGTTTTGTCAGTTTAATGAGAAAAATTGTACAACGTGCCCAAAAAAGAGCTTTACCATTATAAGCTCTGAGAGCAGAATTACTAACTGGTGAAATGAAAAGCAGTTTTCTGCAAAAGAAAGAAAAACTTGGTACGAATTTAAACTAAATAACTGAAGTAGAGGGTGCTAGCCAATAGTAGCTAATTCATCCAAGAAAAGAAAATGGCGACTGCACAGGAGAAAATGCAGTGTTTTTTGTGGTTAACCGAAAGAAAATCTACGATGACTGCGCAAAGAAAAGGTTCGCTATAAAGATCAACGAGGTGTGACTTTTGATAGATCTTTATGGTTCATCCCGCGGAAATTTCTTTCCAAAATTACCGCCGGTGATTTTGTTTCGGGTAAACTTAATGCGCACTACGCTTTCTTATATGCAGTCCATATTTTCTTTTCTTTGCAGAATTAGTTAGAAATCTAGTGCTCTCTCTACATCATGCAATTAGTGACAGAAAAAACTTTCCGAGTTGTTCTCCGTTTTGCTGAAAACTGTGTTTCATATTAACTGTTAAAAATATTTTTATTAATAAACAATAAAAAAAAAACCCGAAAACTCTGAAAAACTAAAATTTCAGTCTACGAGTATTTTAAATCATGTTCGATGAAATGACAAATGCAAACCGAATAACTCCTGTAAATTTTAAGAGGACTTAAGGTTAAGGGAGAACTTTATCGACTCTGCAGTCATAAGTACCAGCAATACTATCTACGCCAGAACATTTATGAGTACAATCTGTAGTTTTTTGAGAAAATCTACTTCTAATTCTGTAGCTGTTTTCAACAAGACTTGTGCAATGAAAAACCTTTTTTTTTTGCATGACTCTTGAGTTGACTTTCGTGGGAAACGAATATCCAGCGCCAGTTCCTAAATTCGGCTTAAGTGCCGCACCCTATGTTCCATCCGCAAAGTAAATAAATTATTAAGTGAAGAGAAAAAAGGAAAACATACTCATAATCAAAATTATCAGTAAAGAGCTTTTAAAGCACTATTAGTTTCAATGCGTCACATTATTTTCTACTCACACTAGCTTATATTAGCTATTTAAAAATGCTATTTTTATGGGTAACAATAGCAAGAGCATATTGACACATTTTTGGCGCAAAAGTTATTTGCCCTCGTGCCCCCGTTATCAAGATTAAAGGTCTTAAAATGTTAAGAAAGGCATCAAATTCAAAAATTTGGTGAGAAATTTGCCGATTTTTCGCCGACAATTTCTTCGTCTGCATGTGGCAGGACATCCAAATGCAAAACGTGTGAAAGAACCATTCCAGTTGTAACGGATTCGGTGCGAATTCCACTTTCTTGAAATCAAAACACAGTTCTTGATAAAAACACAGGAAATTTATTTACACTATGTACAGGAAAGATCGTCAACAACTGCTAAATTATTCATCAGCAATTAAGCAATTATCACACAACACCGTAAACTCAACGTTTACACACGTATTTACTTCCAAATACGAAAACAACACAGCGAAATGCCTCGCAATAAACAGAGCAAAAATGCTCTCAGTTCGAAATCTCAATCGAAACTAAACTGTTTATCCATCGCTAACGGCTTATATACACACCGAAAAAAAATTTCTCAAATATTCCACACGCTTCTCGAAATGCGTTGACCGTTATCAAATTTTATCAATGAAAAGAAAAGGAAATAGGGGCTCGTATACTTTAGCGGAATGAAAAGGGGTTGTATATTCATTACGGGAAACTATTTATAGGTTACGTTACTACAATTATTACTTTTTACAGGATTTGTAACATTGCCCCCTTCCCAAGGACTGCACGTCCCTGGCAGTACAATCCCCAGAAAGGGTGCCAAACTTCTATCACATGTTCACAAATACACACATTAAATAATAACCAGTAATGCATAGGAAACACAATAATAACAAGAAATATTACTAAACATTAAAAGCAAAAAAATTATCTACAACTTTTATGTTATCAACCATGGTTGTTTACGTAATACTCATGAACTATGGCCATAGTATGGTGCTAACCGATCATAATGTACAACCCTAGGTTTTGCATTAGGTGATTTTTGGATCCTCACTACGACGTCATTCAGTCGGTTAAGGACTTTGTAGGGTCCATCCCAATGCGACTGCAATTTGGGTGACAAACCTTTCCGTCGGATGGGATTCCATAACCAAACCTTGTCGCCTTCGTTGAATTCATGTCTAGTAGACCTTGTGTCGTATCGTGTCTTCATCTTCTCCGCCGAGATGTTGATTCGCTCTCGTGCGAAGTTATGAACGTCTTCCAACCGGGCCTGGAGATCCTGGATGTACTCCTCAGGCGATGAAGGCGCATCCGGAGGACGACCGAAGACGAGATCACAAGGTAGCCGAAGCTCTCGTCCGAAGAGCATCTGAGATGGGGCATATCCGGTAGTCTCGTGGACAGCACTGCGGTAGGCCAGCAGGAACAAAGGTAGCTTCTTGTCCCAATCCTGTTGATTTCTGGATACCATAAGCGAGAGATTATTCAGGATTGTGCGGTTGAATCTCTCCACCATGCCGTCCGATTGTGGGTGTAGTGGTGTTGTCCTAGTTTTCTCAATTCCGAAAATTTGACATAGGCCCTTAAACACAGCAGAGATGAAATTCCTCCCTTGATCGGAATGAATCTGCAAAGGTGTTCCATATCTCGAGATCTAATGTTGGACTAGAGTCTCTGCTACGGTGGTAGCTTCTTGATCTGGAATAGGATACGCTTCGGGCCATTTGGTGAAGTAGTCGATGGAAACCAGAATGTATTTGTTCCCATCAGCAGTTCTTGGTAGAGGACATAGGATGTCGATCCCAATTCGTTCGAAAGGAGCTCCAACGTTGTACAGATGTAGCTTCCCTCTGCTTCTCTTCTTCGGTCCTTTACGAGCAGCACAGGCGTCACAAGAATGGCACCACTTCTCCACGTCATCCTTCGCCTTGCTCCAGAAGAAGCGCTCCCGAACTTTGTTGAGGGTTTTCAAGACGCCAAAATGTCCTCCAGTCGCACTACTATGTATTTCTTTCAGAACATCTGAATTCCTTGATCGGGGAAGTAGTAACTGCCACCTAGACGCTTTGCCGTCATCAGATTCCCATTTTCGGTGTAGCACGCCGTTCCGTAAATGGAGCGAGTTCCATAAAGCCCAGTATCTTTTTGTTGCAGGACTAAAGATGGAAACGTCCTGCCAGCTAGGGCGTCGACTGTCACTTTCCATGAACTCCAAAATTGGTTTTATGTCGGGGTCTTCAAGTTGATCTTTTCGAACTTGGTCGTCACTCCATGGATCAGGTTCTGATGATATTGGAGTCACTGTCACCTGATAGGCGATAGGGCTAGTCGTTCCATACTGTTTCTCGATTCGGGAACAATAATTGCAGTTCTCAGGACAGGGTCTCCTTGATAAAGCGTCTGCATTACCGTGAGACAACCCTTTTCGGTGCTTGATCTCCATGTCATATTCCTGGAGCCGCTGTATCCACCTGGCTATCTGGCCTTCTGGATTCTTGAAGTTCAAAAGCCAAGTTAACGATGCATGATATGTCCGAAGCAGAAATTTTCGGCCGTAGAGGTAATGATGGAAGTGTTCTATAGCTTTCTTTATGGCCAGTAACTCCTTTCTGGTGACGCAGTAATTTCGCTCCGACTTTGATAAGCATTTGCTCCAGTAAGCGATGAAATGTTCATTTCCGTCAATTTCTTGGGATAAAACAGCTCCGATGCCCTCGTTGCTCGCATCAGTGTCCAGGATGAAGGATTTTTCAGTCTGAGGATAGGCGAGGATAGGCGTTGATGTTAAAGCCTCCTTCAGTCGTAGAAATGCATCTTCGCATTCTTTGGACCATTCAAACTTTTGCTTGCTCTCCGTCAGCTTATGCAAAGGTCGTGCAATGTTGGAAAAACCCTTTACAAACTTCCTGTAGTACGTGCAGAGCCCCAGGAAACTTCGCAGCTGATGGATGTTTTCGGGACGACTCCAGCTCTTGACCGCAGATACCTTTTCTGGATCGGTTTGTACACCTTCAGAAGAGATGATGTGACCAAGGTAGTTCACTTCCCGGCGGAACAAATGACATTTGGACGGGCTTAACTTCAGATTGGCTTCCTTAAGCTTTTGCAGCACCTTCCTAAGATTTGGCAGATGTTCTTCGAAACTGCGTCCCACGATGATGATATCGTCTAAGTAGACCAGACAGGATTCGTAGGAAAGTCCTCTTAACACTGTCTCCATAAGACGCTCGAACGTAGCTGTTGCATTGCAGAGGCCGAAGGGCATCACTTTAAACTGCCATAAGCCTTGTCCAGTTGTAAACGCTGTCTTCTCTCGGTCATCAGGGTGTATCTCAACCTGCCAGTAGCCGCTCTTCAAGTCCAAGGTCGAAAACCACTTGTGTCCGGAAAGAATGTAGAAGGTGTCGTCTATCCGTGGAAGAGGGTAACTGTCTTTCTTGGTGATTTCATTCAGCCGTCGGTAATCGACACAAAATCTGGTGGAGCCATCTTTCTTTCGGACCAAGACGATGGGAGAGGCCCAAGGACTGGATGAGGGTTCGATTACATCATTCTTCTGCATCTCTTTCAGGAGGGTCTCAAACTCTTCCTTCTTGGCGAACGGTAGTCGTCTTGGATGCTGTTTAATAGGGGGGTGTTCTCCATTTAGATCCTGTGCTGCGTTAAATTCGTACGGCCCACATCCTCCGATGTAGATGAAAACAGATGCTTGAAGTCGTCCACCAATTGTTCCGCAGCAGTTCTTTGATCTTTCGATAATGGCGCACTCCCAATTAACTTCGATGTCAAGGACTCAGAAGACACAGTCTCGGGGGAATCGATTCTTCTAATGATGCAGTTTACTGGAGTACAAGTTGCTAACACTTCACCTTTCCGAATATTCCTTGGCCTTTCACTCACGTTGGCGACTCTCACAGGAATTACATCATTAGAAAGGTCCACAAGCGTAGATGCTACCAGCACTCCTTTTAGGTTATTGCTTAGGTTAGGGTATTCAATGAGTCCAAATCGAAAACTATTGCTTTCTTCAAGAGAGCCAGGTATTAATGATTCTGACCTTGAGGGAATCAATAAATCTGTTTGGGCTATTATTTGATGAGCGGATTTTACATCACTTTCTGCAGGGAAAACGGCTATGTCTTCTCTCATCAAGTGCAGCTCATTAGTCTTGAAGTCGAGAGTGAAGTCATATTTCTTCAAAAAGTCCAATCCGAGAATGAAGGGGTCCGTGATATTAGCGACGAATGCTGTATGATGGTAGGTGGCATTCCCAAACACTATTTCCAAGTCCACTTTACCGTCAATCTCGATTTTGTCACCTGTCACAGTCTGGAGACTTACGCGTAGCGATGTCCACAGCAGTTTCAATCCAAATTCACGAGCCACATCTGTCCTAATGATTGTCACATTGGCTCCAGTGTCGACAATCAGTCTGCAGGGGTTCCCATTTACATGTGCGTAAATGAAAAGTCCATCACTGCCACTACTAGAAGAGGAAATCTGCAGAGCTCTGGGGTGGTGGTTTCCTTCCCTCGCGTAGCTTGGCGAGCCGGACAACTCCTTCGCAGGTGTCCTTCACTACCGCATTTCCAGCACTTCTGCTCTTGTTTCTTTTGGGCTGTTATGCTGCTCAGATGTCTTGTCAAGTCACCGAGTTGTCTCTCAAGTTCAGCGAGGTGGGACGACCTGGAATCAGACTCATCAGCTTCCTGAGTCCGGATTCGATGGCTAACCACACGGGTTGCTTCTTGGGCGGCTTCGTATCTCATCGCATACACAACAGCAGAATTCAGGTCTTTGACATCCGCCATCCGTAGAGCTTTCTGGATTTCCGGATCTCGAACCCCGTCGATGTAGTAGTTGAGTGCCAGGTTGTCTCGAACATCCGCAGGACAGTCGCAAAAAGCAAGATGAGACAGTCTCTCGATGTCCACCGCTAGCTCTTGCAGGGTTTCTCCGGTTTTCTGGAAACGGGACTTCAACTGGAGTCGGCTGAAATCTTTCTGGCACTTCTCACCGAAGCGAAGCTCCAACGCAGATGTGAGGGCGGCGAAATCCAGGCGCTGGCTGTCCGGAAGGGTCTGGAGAATGTCCGCTGCGTCACCTCTCAGGGATGCTGCAAGATGACAGGCCTTGGTAGCAGAGTCCCATCCGTTCGCTTCCGCCACTATCATGAATTGAGTCTTGTACACCTGCCACGAACTTTTCCCATCAAATGTGGCCAGTTTAATGGACGGTCGAGCAACAGATGTGGGAGCGCCAAACTGTACAGAGCTGCTTTCCGCGGTCGCCAATCTCCTTTCCATGTCTTTAATTATTTCTTCCTTAAATGAAGTAAATTTCTTGTCTTCTTCTTCCAACTTATTTTCCACATTGGCGATACGCTCTTCCACAGTATCAAATTTTTCTTTCAGAGCATCAACTTTATCTCCCATGGCGGTTAGTTGATTCTCCATCATGGTTTTCATCGACGTTAGGTCACTTTTTATTTCATCTTGACTTGTAGTAATTTTAGCAGTTAAATCACTATTTAACTGTTCTTGGTTAGTCGCCAATTTATTTTTCAATTGTTCTTGATTAGCCGCGAAACTTTCGGTCAAGTCACTTTTCACAGCATTAATTGCTGCCAGAAGTTGTTTTAATTGGTCATCCATTGCGCGAGTAATCACCATAAAAACAAAGTCTATAAATTCAAACAGTCTTTATGAAAAAAATGTCCAAAGTCACACTTACTCCAAGAAAGTCCAGAAGAAGCCCCACGTTGGGCGCCAAATTGTAACGGATTCGGTGCGACTTCCACTTTCTTGAAATGAAAACACAGTTCTTGATAAAAACACAGGAAATTTATTTACACTATGTACAGGAAAGATCGTCAACAACTGCTAAATTATTCATCAGCAATTAAGCAATTATCACACAACACCGTAAACTCAACGTTTACACACGTATTTACTTCCAAATACGAAAACAACACAGCGAAATGCCTCGCAATAAACAGAGCAAAAATGCCCTCAGTTCGAAATCTCAATCGAAACTAAACTGTTTATCCATCGCTAACGGCTTATATACACACCGAAAAGAAATTTCTCAAATATTCCACACGCTTCTCGAAATGCGTTGACCGTTATCAAATTTTATCAATGAAAAGAAAAAGAAATAGGGGCTCGTATACTTTAGCGGAATGAAAAGGGGTTGTATATTCATTACGGGAAACTATTTACAGGTTACGTTACTACAATTATTACTTTTTACAGGATTTGTAACACAGTAGTAACCGAAACTCACTAAATTTGGCGAGTTTTCTTAAAATTTTGCAGCCTTTTGAGGCCTCACATTTCGATAACCGAAACACGAGGGCTTACTTCACTAGATTCGAAATTTTTAACCCGTTTACATCCATCACGTTAGGTTTTCTTGTAAAATCACTTCACATGTATTGTATAATTATAAGAATTTCATCATAAACGACGTTATGAACCCATTTTTTTAAACGGAAAAACACTTTAATTTACATCACTTGCTAAATATACAAATGCAAAAGTGATGACCAACAACAAACATTGGGCCCAGCTAGGCTGGTCCTAA
Source organism: Uloborus diversus (assembly GCF_026930045.1). Taxonomy (NCBI): domain Eukaryota; kingdom Metazoa; phylum Arthropoda; class Arachnida; order Araneae; family Uloboridae; genus Uloborus; species Uloborus diversus. The sequence continues at coordinate 13,455 of NW_026558535.1, read as the reverse complement.
TATTTTTATTTGTCCTCAGTAAGATCAAGATCGTTCTTAAAAATTTCACTCCTATTACAAGTGACAAATGGGGCAATTCTACCGTAATAGACGTATCACTTGGTACATTGGTACCCTCCAAAGGCTTTAAATATCCTAAATCCATGCTTCAGTGCATGGACTTTTAAAGAATACGGAACCTACTCCTACTTAATGTAGTTAAATTCTGAACTTTTTTCAAAATCAGTGCCTTTTTTTTGACTTATTAGCAGACGTATCTCACAAATAAGAATCATATTTTATTTTATTTTATTTATTTATTTATTTTTTTGCTCTCAGAAAAGTTTCAAAGACTTCTGAATCTATACATGCAAATAATTTATTTGCATTGTATTTTAAACAAAAAAAGTACGATAAAATTTTATGACTTTTCATGATATTAATAAATTTAAAAAAAGAGGGGTAGGTTGTCTTTTTCTATGAGCACCTGATGTAACCGACGTATGAGCTCAAAAATATTGAATTTTAAGTAACTTGTATTTAGTTTTAAAGCCTTTAGATTACTATCACAACCGATTTTAAATAAACATGAAGAGCTGAGCTTCTATAAATGTGTTTAGTAGTATGAATTAACTGCAGTTAATGGCAGATTATGCTAGATGAAGCTGTATTAAAATGACAGTCGTTAATTTTTGTCTAATGAATGTTCATTACGTACTGTTATTTTATTTCTTACTAGCCGCCTGCGGCGACCAGCTGGTTCACCTTCTTACGCCATTCGCCTTTCTGTGCTAGCAGCCGCCTACGGCGGCTGTTTGGCTAACTTGTCATTTACCTTTTTACTTCAAGTTTGACGCCTTCGGCGGCTGTTTAACTAAATTAAGCAGCAGTATTAATCAATCCATCTCTATCTTTTTTTTTTGTGCCATTCACATTTTTACGCCAAGATTGCCGCCTTCGGCGGCTATCTACCTTTACGATCTATCTCTAAATTTTCTTATCCATCTGTACTTATTTTAACCTCCCGGCCATTTTCTAATAAAAACAAACATCACTCAGAAAACCGATTTTTTTTTATTTAAGTAGAACAAAAAAAAAAAAAAAAAAATCCCGTAGTGTGCAAAAAGTAGCGTTTGACAAAGAGGAAAAAATCTCGCTGTTTTTATTGAATTAAATGCGCACAACTATGAAATGTAACGTAATATAGATACAGCAAAAGGTCCAGCTTGTGGGGGGGGGGGGGTTGGAAAAAGAAATAAATGCAATAACTAAATGAAACAAAAAAGAAAGAAAAAAAAGCAAGCTCTGCTGGAAAAACACGTGGTCATCACGTCATAAAATGTAGAAGTAAGCTATATAGTAAAAAAAAAGATTAACGTTGCTTGCGATTAAGATTCCATCGTAAATATCGAATCCAAATCCAAGTAGTGACGTCACAAGCATAAGAGATTGAAGAACGCTTTTTTTCGACCGATGCGTGAGGAGACATAATGTGTTCAGCATTAAAAAAATTGTAAAAAAAAACTATTGCGTATTTTTAAGAACTTTTTTCTTTTGAAGAGGGCGAAATGTTTTTACTATTACCAACTTAAATTTTAGAAATGAGGCTTTGATACTTCTCGCAGGATGATATTACAAAAAAATAAAACCCAGGAAAAACTGCAAATTAAAGGTTTTTTCAAAAATTCGTAAAAAATACAAACATTGCTCTGTCTTCAATTTTTTTTCATTAATCATATTTAAAATTAAATTTCTTACCCTACAGTACAAAAAATATTTGTGTGGTGCATTTGGTTGAGGTAAAAAGTACTAAAAAGTGCTAAAAATCACATAAAACATTAAATAACTTTTTTTCTAATCAAAGTTAAAAAATCGAAGCCCGAGGTGCACATCTTCAGCAAAAACTACACCTGTATACCAAATTTCATCTTTCTGGGGGTTACCGTTTTCCCGGGATGCGCGCCACACACACACACACAAACATCTTATTTTATTATATGTATAGATTTACTGATATTTAAAACTTTCTTTTAGATCGGCAGGGTTTGGATTGCAAACCTAATGTTGCCCGTACCGTATAGGTTTTAATTCAGGTTGCATGGTTTTCGATTTTCCTGTTTTGAAGTTGAATTTTAATATTTGTTATGATGTATTGGACTTCGGTCTTTCAATTTACTGAATGAGTAGCAGTATTACTTGAATTCCAATCCATCTTCCTTCAAGTTTATCCACTGTTGCGAGAACTTTGAATTTAAGAATGAAGATGACTGCTATTTTCTTTCATACAACATTTGACAAAATTTCTGACGCCATAGACGATTTGACTATATGCTCTTTTAACCCAAACAATGGTCTTTCACCAGTTCCGTTCACCGGTCTTTGGCCGTGAGAAGAGGGAATACAATTCGAGAAAGCTCTTGCTTCTATGAAGTTTACATTGCATAAAATGAATTCCTGTTTAAAGTTTCATCTGAACAGTATCAGTTCCACGAACAGTAGGATACGAGGACACAGCATCTTTAACAGCATTTTAAAGAAAAATATGTACAGCGTATTTATCATGCTGTACGTAGTTAGAACATAATGATTTCATTAGATTTTGATGCTAGTTGCAACTTAGAAATTGCGACTTTGTCATGTGAACGATAGGCACATTACACCCCATCCTGGTATGCAATTGTATAATTTCCTGAACTGTATAAGTTTGAACGAAAGCTCTTGTGGAATCCTTTTTAATTTGTTCTTTTGACCTTTATCTTTAATGTAAAAGTGAAACAAGAACTTGGGAAAAACTTTAGGGAGCATTAATGTAACTTTCCACTGTGCTTTCATACCGTACCTTTCTAATACGATTGTTTTCTCCAGTTTTCTCCAATTGATACCTTTTCATTTGATCGTAGATTTTAACTTCATGCAGAATGATTTCTAGAACACCGGAGTCTTCATTCATAGCAGGTTCAAAAACCACGCTCAAAAGTTAGTTAAACTGCAGATGAAAGAAAATTATTATACACATTCATCACTTCGAGTGTCTCACATTAACCTTTTTACAACGTCTCGTGGTTTCTCGGGGAATGCAGCATTAGCACATTGCAAGCCCTTTAAAACCAGGTATTTGTATTCATCTGACATACACATAGTATATCAACTGCAGTTTGGTAGATACAGATCACATTTAGTGGGATGCGTCTGTTACGTCCGTTACTGATGGAACAATGCTATGTCCATTATGGACTAAAAACTTCTTTTATGTAAGAATGTTTTTTTTTTGATAGGTTACTATATCAGTTGGTTGTTGAAAAAGTTAGAAAGTCGAGTAGATGAATTAAATCCAGTGAGGAAAATTTACAGAAAGTAGGAAAAAAAAAAACTAATTCTTGTAACGAATGTATAAATATTTAATGGAATTTTTAATTAACGCATTTAATTACAAATGCGTCAAGATATTTTGTCTCCTTTTAAAGTTCATTTAGTTATTGGGATAGTGCGAAACCTAATGATATGCTCTAATCTAATATTTATTCTATAGGGTCTGGTGGGGAAAGTGGTCAATGGGGTAAAGTGGTCATACGTCAAAAAAATGACTATAGCTAGAAAATTAATGTTCGAATGAATGTGAAAATTTTATTTTAGAGTAGGGTGGTTAGAAACTACATTTTGAATACAAAATTTTACGACTGACAAAATGTTATTCGGTTTAAAAAAATATTTTGGGTGAATATGAAAAATTTTAAAATCTAAACACCTTTTTTTAACTTTCTTGGGAAATTTTATTAGTTAGAATTATGAACAGATTGACTGCGCAGGAAGCTTCCTATGTGTCTCAAGTACTCTTACTCATTAGCAATTAGCTGAATCTATTTTGGATAATTTTTTTAAGTAATTTAGGTAAGATGGGGTAAATGATCATAATATTAGGCTTAACGAATACTGTTCTTCTGAAGTCAGGTAATCTTTAAGTATAACGCAGATATAAATTAAATAATAATTTCACTTAATATGTATTGTTTTTACAGTAAACGGAGTTAAATATACGAGTATATGCGTACGCATACGCATAAACTCGTGTAGGCACGTATTAACATAAATATACCAATAAATACGTATATGGGTATCTGCAAGTATTTTTTATCTACATTCGACTATACACGTATGTATTCGCTTATACTCGTATATTTACGAATACGTATATACTCAAATAGACGCGTATATACGCGTACCTACTCGAGTAGAGACACATACAAACACATGATATACATGTATACAGAGTGAGTTTAAACTCTTGGGTAGATTGTTAAAAGGTGTTATTGGGGAAGAGAAGAAGAATCAGAAGTCATAAAGAAAATATGATCACAAATACAATGCTGACGCTCTACATGCACGCAAAGCCAGAAACTAATGGATGCAAAACAGGTCACAAATTTATTACATAAAGATAATTTTACACAAGATTTTAGGTATTAAGAAATTTTTAAAGGGATTGGTGAAATTTATGGCCTGCAACTGTAATGCATGCGTCGTATTCACAAATCACTCTCTGGTGCAATAACGAGATTTTTGAAAAACTTTCATCAGTCACTGCTCCTTTGTTGCGATGCATGTGTATTAGAGCTACTACAGGACGTAACTTTTAGCAACCTCTCTAAAAATTTCTTCAACTAAACTGTTGGGTAAAATCATCCTTGTGCAACAAATTTGTTAACTGTTTTGCATCCATCACTTTCTGGGTTTGTGTGCATGTAGCGCGTCAGCGACCATAAGTTCCTTGTGATTCTTTCCTTCTTATCCTGCCCTCCCACACTCCTTAGATTTTTACCCAAGAGCTTGGATTCACCCTGTAGGCGTACATGTATATAAGCGTATATACTCGTGTAAACATACATGTACTGGTGTATACACGTAAATGTACTTATATACGCTTATAGAGGTGAATAATAGTGTTTACGCATACACATACACTCGTGCTTCTATATACGTGAGTAGACGTACAAACGCGCACTGAATGTATCACGAATTAACTCGTGTATACTCATATGTGTATGTATGTACGCTCACATATGCGTATATAAGTCAACTATACACGTATATACTCAGATAAGCACGTATATACTCGAGATACAAGTGCATACATATGATGTTCGTTTATACGCGTTTCTACTTGTATATGCGCTGGAGACGTATATACACTTGACACGTAAAAAGTCGCTTAGACATGTGTTATACATTCTTGTAGGTAATCACGCATACATGCTTACATACTCGTGTATACACGTATATACTTGAGTAAACACGTGCATGCATGCATCTGATGTATACATGTATCTACTCATATGGGAACGTGTTTACTCATGTATAACACAAAACACAATACATATACTTGTGTATACACGCATGTACTCGTGCATATATTCGTAACTATAAAAACAACCGAAATATACAAGTATTAGGATTATTTATAAGGGTTTTGCATCGATTTTTAACTATGACCACTTTACCCCACCCCATGGGATAAAGTGGTCATAAAAACATAGGGAAAAGAAAGTGCTATAAAACTACTAAAATCAATATTTTTTTCCCTAAAATTCAACGTAAAATAACAACAAAAGAAGTTGAAGTGTTTAAACAATTTATTGTATTTATTATCCACCTAAGTTGAAAACCTACGGTTTGATGACCTCTTTACCCCACCAGACACTAGTTATTTAATGATAAAGTAACGTTTTAAGAATGATCTGTGAGATATTAGTTAATTTTTATGAAGAAATGACCCATTGGCAACGACTCTCCGTGGAAGTCTCCAAACAAGGAAAAAAAAATATTGCAGGACCTCTCATAAAGATTAACTGGAACATATAAAATTAAAGAAAACCTAGCTGATTTTATTTGTGAATAAGTTTTAGCAAGTGCGCTGATTATTGACAATTTGTTAAATGTTTTAACGAGAAACCGGTATTTTTATTCAAGTGCTGCGAAAAAATAAAAAAATATCAACTAAAGAAAACAAACTCGACGTAATACTTGAAAAACTTATTAACCAATAAAATCATGTCAGTTTTTTTTTTTTTTAAATTTTATTTATTTATTTTATTTTTTTTTTTCATCGCAATGAAACTTTTTTTTTTTTCCTTTAAAACGTCCGCGGAGAGTCGCTATCAGTGGCTCATTTCTTCAGGAAAATTCACTAAAATGTCTCAGAATATTCTTCAAATATTGTTTCATAATATAGTAACTTAGAATTACAGATTAATCGGTCGTCAAAATCAACTTTAAACTATGCTTCTTCTTTCTTTCTTTCTTTTTTTTTTTTTTTTTTTTGCATCGAAATAATCTGATTGTACCCTTTAAAAATAAATGGTACATAATAGAAACTTTCTTGCTTCGAATTTGATCTCAGCACGTTAAGTACACCAAAAACATTCAACGTTAGGAGGCAACATTTTCATTTCCAGATAAGGTAATTTATGCGCCTTTTTTTTTCAAAACTTCTGCAGACATTGAGAGCTCAGTCTGATAACAGGGACACGAGGATAGTTAATTTGTCCAGAAACATGTTTTACTATGCTCTTTTAATTGTTACTAATTTAGTTTTTTTTTTTTTTTTTCCATTACCCTATTGTATGGTTAGAACTACAGATGATTTTAGTTAATCATTTGTATAGCAATTTTCAAAAGCTAAAATTATTTGAAATAGTGCCCTTACGAAGTTTTCAGAAATAAAGATCTAGTATAGGTTTTAGCATGATCTAATACGTTAACATTGGTTATAGCAATTTTTCTAAAGATTTAAAACACATGATTTGACCAAATCAGATAACTACACTTGAGCTGAGTGATCAACAGAAAAACCCGAAATAAAAAGTGGATTTGCTACTACAACTTCTCTAATTTTTTTATGTGTTAGTTACTGCTTTTAAAAGATAACTAGTGTTAGTATTTTAGTACAATCGACTTCAGTGATACTGTTTAAGGCTTTCACGGCCGGCGTCAATATGAGAAGATAACATTTCCGGGCTCATTGGCCGTGGTCTAATTGGAGTAGAAATTCCAGACGTTTCAGCTTGCTTTACGCCTCCCAATCAAGACCAGCAGCGCAGCAGCAGTTTGCTTAAATACCGGAGCCACCGAAGCCTGGAATCAGTCTCACCAAACTCAAACCACTGATGATGGCTGCAACAAAGCAAGCCGAAACGTCTGGAATTTCTACTCCAATTAGACTACGACCAATAAGCCCGGAAATGTTATCTCCTCATACAGACTTCAGTGATGACCCAAACGTTCTCGAAAATCTATTAAACTTTGTTTTTATCCAAAATAAAAAATAAATTTTAAAATTTCTGTTCATACAACGGGAAGCACTGCGCCCCATTCATAACCATTGCACACTTTTAATTAACAACAAAGGTTCTACACCATGGCCAGTTCGTGGTACCACTCGGCGATCGAGCTCTTCGGCGCAGCAGGGTACCACGGCATCCATTTTTGAAACCCCTGGAAGAAGGAAATTACGTATCGAGTGCATAACAACTGAAAATTAATGAATTCTTTATAATTAATGGTTAAGAAAGGAAATAAAAATTTACATTTCAATCAGATCCTTGTTACCTGTGCTTTTATAAGGATGTTACTCGATTCAAAAGGACAATAATTTTGACATATTACTTGAATCACTACTGTTATAAATAGCTACCTTTTTTTTTTTCACCGTACATTTAGCGAAACAAGTAATTTCCCATTCAGCCTCATATCCCGTTTACTAGCACTTTCCCCTATTGTAAGATGAATATAATTTGTGTTTAAACTAGGATTTTATTTTTTTTCTATGGATCGTAAAATCATGAGAAATGGATCGTGAATCGTTAAAAAAAAAATAAAAAAAACCTAAGTCACTGACTCAAATTTTTGAAAGAACAATAAAGAAAAAACTGATGAAATGATGGGTGAATCTAAAAGTTGAAACTTCTGTGTCTTAATACCGAGTGACTTAAAGAATTTAATTAATGCATCCGAAAAACTATTGCAATTAAATTTAGCTTGTGCAGTTTTTACATAGTTTTCAACTCTTGTGCTGTTACATTAGGGTCAATCCATGAAGGTTCGATGGATGGGTGCGCTCGACTAATTTTAATTATTCTGAAACTCATATCCCCAAAAGTTGCATATGAATGAAAGTTTAAAACCACTTTTATTTTTTCTCCAATCTGGACTTTTGATTTTTTAGAGGTCATCAAAAGTCATTTTCGTAGTCAAAAATGGGACTTTTAGGCCTTTGCATTTTGACAAAATCTATTTGAATTACATTTATGGCAGCCAATTTTACACTTTGATGTTGAAGTGCATAAGATGATAGTCTTACATGCTGAGTTACGCTGCTGTAAATTAACACGTAAAATAATGGCAACAGATTCAAGTTCAAGGTCAAATGTAAAATTTTTACTTATTTCAAAAGGGGATAACTCATTTAGGGGACGAAAACACAAATTGAAACAAGGCAAAAACTAATCACTGGAATCACGCTAAAAAGAATATGTAACTGTTGCTGTGTGGTTGTTTACCCCTTATAGATTACAGCCCCTCAAAAATCAGAAAAAAAGCATTTTTAGACCCCTGTAAACCAAAAGGGGATGACATTAAAAATAAAATTTCTTGGACAATTGAATATTCCATTCAAGTACTATGTATGCTATATACAAGGTGTTCCGTTTTAACCTGCAATACCTCTATTTTCGCGACTGTAAGTCCTAGATTCATACTTCCAATTGCAAAAATGTTCACTATCAGATGCAGAGTTAAAATATTGAAAATTTGAGATAAAAATAAAAATGAGTAAAAAAATACAAAATTTAACTTGTTATACGGGCCTCAGGTCATTTAACTTATATTAAGGGAAATTAACTCAATTGAAAAACATTTCCGTTACAAAAAGTTTGAAATTAGTACGACCATAATCACCGAGATATGAAACGTAGCGTTTTGTGACTTACACCACTTTACATTCCCCGTTGTTAACACCTTTTGGGGGGAATATAGCAGTTAACAAGTGTTTAGAATCATATATGAGCAGAATGTGGTTTTTCAAATTGTTCGATGTTTTGCAGGGTGTTTCTGCGTATTACGGCTTAACATTTGCATGACTCTTTGAATAGCAATGGAAAATATAAATACCTTGGTTTTTCTATGTTGAAAAAATTGTCCTTCTTTTGAAAGGGCGATAAGTTCCAATCTCCTCATCTGTATGGTCCCTTAAAACTTTGAACTGGAATATCTCCTTATCGCTTAAAGAGAATCGCCTATAATTGCTAAGGGAGACAGCAAATCATGCCTACAGATCTACTAAATCAAATCAAATTAGGTTACACCAAAAACGTGTAAAGGAAGAGGAATTTTTCGAACAAAAACGGGCCTGGATGGGAACTGATCGCTGATTTACGGGCGCTATGAGTGTAGATGTGAAAAACGGGTTTCAACTGGTCAGTTTTCGGTGACCTTGGAAACTTAAGAAGATCTGCAATAACAATATCCTCCTACGGATAATCTGGAGTTTATGGTAATGATTTACAATAACTTCTTTTATGGATCGATTGCGAAACATCGTATCATTTACAGTCGAGGATTATTTTCTGTTATGATTGAAGACTTAAATAGTTATCATAGCGTATTAGCTACTGAGGTTGTCAATTATTATATGTAATCTTACGAGAATTACGATTAAATGAAGAGTAAAAGAAGGAAATAAAACGCTAAACTTCGGTTGCCTACTTTTTTTTCGGCTCCTTAATCAGGGTTGTTAGGGGATAAAAGGTTTTCAACGAGGGAGATAATTTACCCCTTATCGAGTTTCCGAAAATTGTTGCCACAAATTAGGAGTAAAAGCTGTAAATAAAACTTTAAAGTAAGGTCGCCTTCCATTTTTCTTGTCATAACCATGGTTCCTAGGGCTTAAAAGTTACCCTCATTGAGTTTCCACATAAGTTATAATAAAAATGTAGGCAAAAATATTACAAAACCGATGGGATAATGCAACCTTAGTTTAGCGTTTTATTTCCATCTTTTACTCTTCATTTATGATAACGATTTTCGGTAACTCAATGAAGGTAAATTACTCATTTTTAGGCACCTTTCAAACCCCGGCAACCCTGATTAGTTTATGTGAAAGAAGTAGAAGATCTTACTTTCACGTTTTATTTACAACTTTTACTCTTCATATATGGTAACAATTTTAGGAAGTTCGATGAGCGTAGATCACAAGGCTAGAGGGATCTTAGACAATTACGGTTAGAAACTATGGCTTTCGTTGTATTTGCGATTCTGACTTTGGTGTCAACACCAAAGAAAAAATCCGACAAGCTACAATGCTTTCATTAAATATTTTCCCGAGAACACTTAGATTTTCTTATTACGAAAGAGACATTTTTTTTTCCTCGCTCCCCTTTTTCTGCTTTGATTAAACTTAAAATGTTAAAACTTCTTCAATGACTATTCTCAGGACGTGAGCTTTATTCAAAAGACAAGTAAGCAACAAAAAATCTCAATACAATTGCTAAGCACCACTCTAATACTCTGAGACAAAACGTGTCATGTTTTGACTTTTGGATCAAAATTAATACCAATAATTAAGAGTAAAATTTAAAATATCAAGTAAAAAAGATCATTTCACTACTTTCTCCAGACTTCACAACCCGGTTATAAAAGAAATGCAGGGAGCCGGCTTAAATTAGTGGGTATGAAATTCCGACCAGAGCCGTTTACATTGCCATCTTCAGTGGATCAATACCACTTTTAAATTTACCAGTTCTACATTTTGTAAGGATAGGGTAGCAATTTTTACTTGAAAATTATCTGCTTTACTCCTCTACTATAGGAATTTCACTTATTGCGGTTTGTAATTTCCTAATATGAGCCGACTTCATAATAAATGTTAGTTAACTTCATATGCGAAAATAAGCGACACCTAAACCACTTTTTCTGACTTGAAACTTGAGTTCTCAGTAAAAAGGTAGGTGAAATAACAAGCGATACTCGTACTTTCAATGAAAGTTCGAAATCTAGTATATTTTGGATATCGCCAATGAATATCAACATTTACACAAGAAAGACATTGCCTCAGGACCCCATATTTTAGGTTAATCACCGGTGAAAGTCCATCTTTTCCAATTTCGGTCTTTTACGGTAACATATAAGCTTGCTTCAGTTTCGTTACTATGCATTATCTATAGATAAACTCAGTGTATCTAAATATCTTTGTCACTTTTTTATGTTTTAAGAAAATATATGATTAAAATTGTTAATATGGTTTCAGACATTCCTTTGCTAGCGACCGTCACTGCAATGAAGTTAGACTGAAAAAGAAATAATTTCCATGTTTTGACTTCATTTCTGAGACGCATCGTGACTACCTTGTACTGGTCTAGCGAAGTAAGTTTTCAAATTTTTTCATTTTATAAACAGGGGGTTATAAAATAACATGCGGTGTTAAGTGTAATTGAGTAATTAATTATTGTCAAAAATCAAGCAATGTAACACACACCACTTTTATTAAATACAAATGACTGTGAAAACATCATTAAATAACAATGTCTAAAAAAAAGTCGTCATGAAAACGTTTCGACCCGGCAGCAAGGAAGTATCGTTTTCGATAATATTCATGCAGGAGTACAGTTCGACAATACTCATGGTCCCATCCCACATTGACACTTTAGGAAGAGAGTGTGTAATGAAACTTTTAAACGTTTTCCTTATTATACGTGACTCCGTATTTTTTCTTATAAAATGAATTCACTGATAAGTCTCTGAGTAATCAATGTTCTGGGGCTTATACATTCTTTTTCCAGATGGTAAAGTGCCCAGCCACAATATTAATACTGGACTGATCGCTTCTAATTTCACCAGTGAAATTCTGGCAATAAGGGAAGCAATCGCTCTTCACCGAGTGCGGCAAAAGAGTGGCAACTTTTTTATAGTTTAATTTTATCAAACAAGGAAATTTTAAGAGATTTTACAATTAATAACAATAATATGGACCTTTGGTCATAATATATTCTGCCTGTTTCAAAGTGGCCTCCTCTGACGGCGATATATAGGTCCAGACGTGACTTAAAATTTTCAGCGATGGACCGCAGATCCTCTGGCGACAATCGAATCCATTCTCGACGCAGCAATCTTTAGCGTCTCCAAACTTTAGTGGGACTTAGCAAAGTTCATGGCCTTCAAAATGGACCACACGCTGAAGTCCATCGGATTGAATTCCGGCAAGTAGGGTGGCCATTCCGCCAACGAGATCAAGTCTGGAAAAGGGCTTGCACCAGTCTTGCGTCATTTTGTCTTGTTAACCAGTGCCTTGTGAGTCCTGTTGAAACGTCCGATTTGTTGAGCCCAGAGAAGCAGGACAGTTTTGAGAATGTCGATGCGGTATACTTCTTCGTTGATTTTCACGCTTTGATCCAGAAAATTGAGTGGGGTAGTACCACTGGCGCTGATTTCACCCCCAAACCATCACCGAAAAGATTTTTTGACGGCATTCAACGACGGCTGAGGTGTCCGGAGCCTCTGCGGACCACATCCGATCGTTTTGGAGGGCGTATGCTTGCTCGACGGTGAATAGCTTCTCGTCCGAAAAGAGGATATGCTCCCATCGTTGAGCAGGAACCCGACGCTTGAGTTGCGGCATCTTTTCAGCCGTATGCATTTGTTGTCGTCGTTGAGACGCAGAACTTTCTGGAGCTTGTACACCTTGATGTTGAGCTCCACGCAATGGCGAAACCTCTTTCGCCATTCGGCGAACTGATCGATCGCTGATGCCGGTCTCACAAGCGATTTTTCTCATGGAGAGCCTCGGATTTCGCTGAGAACCGCTTCTTGATGATCTTGCGGTTGACGGACATGTTGACGCTTTCTGCCACTTCCTGGACGGCGGCAATCGTGGCCAAGCTACTTGTATCGTTTGGTTGCTTCAGACACGACCTCTTTTCCAAAACCGAGCAAAAACGAATAATCTCACATTGTCGTTTTCTTTGCCGAAACAGTTCCAAAATTGCAACACGTTTGCTTGACAATCAACAAAGAAAAGCATGTCAGTTAATCAATAGAAACATGACAAATGACTTAAATAGAAAAATACGGAGAATTTAGTAGTAAAGGAATCATGTGGTTGCACTTAAACATGTTTGCGCAAAAACTCATACAAATAGGTTGCCATTTTTTGCCGCACTCTGTATTTAATTGAGTTGCAGAATTTGAACTAAACTGAAGGACTGGTAATTTTCTTAGATTTCGGATCCGCTCTGATATTTATCAGAAAAGGAGAAACCGTAATCTCTTCTGAGGTTATTGACTACTTTGAACTGCTGCACAGTGGTAGAAAGCCATGTGTTCTACAATGGATACCTGCATATGTGAACATCGAGGGAAATGAATGGACTCCTTGGCCAAAAAGAGCCGGGACTTGATTCAAAAGAGAACGACTATTACACTTGATGATGT